>NW_025999913.1:11615142-11684000 GCF_001458135.2 Marmota marmota marmota
TATATATATATATATATTAGCTCATGAATTATCCTCACAGCAAACTTGTAAGGTAGGTGTGGTTACTGTTTTACCTCTGGCAGAGAGAGGTGGAGTAACTTCCCCAAGGTCACACAATTAATGTGTGACAGAGCTGGGATTTGAACCTAAGCAGGACTAGAGTCCGAGACCTTAAGCCTCAGTGCTTTAGAGGCTCATGTTCTCTGGTGGCCTCCCTCGTTTAATCCTGCACTAAGTGTTAGCAATAGAGAGAGGAGATAGAAAGACTCGTGCTGCTCCTGTCTCTCCTCTAACTGGACTTGTGCTCCAGGGTCAAGGTCCCTTCCCATCAACTTATCTTCTCATCCCAATTATGGTCTTTGTGCCTTTGGGTAAAGTCATGTCTGAGATGCTTTATTTATCACTTGCTGTGAGTCAAACTCCCTAGTAAATGTCAGGTGGAAGGTTCAGATTATTCAAACACTCCTGTTTTTCTATTTTATTAGCATCATCATTTTTTTAAATGAAGCCCGTTTGGAATTTGGATGAACACTACATATGATATTTAGTTCTATTATCCATCATGCTTTTGTAATTTGTCCTAACAAACCCCAAGTAAATGACTTCAGGTATGTGCCTAGAAGATTTTTTTTTTTTTATTTTTCCTTAAAGTCAGAGCACTAAATTTAGAAAAAAGAAATTAGAATTGTTTTGGAAAGACAGTAAGAATTTCATGTCTAAGTTTGGTGGCGAGCACAGTTTTAAGAGAGAAGTGGAAATTTTTGTTTTCTCTAGCAAACTTAAAAGAAATGACAAATGAGGTACACGTATCACTTTTCTGAAATGCAGCTATGAGTTTTACTGTTGATTTTTTTGAAGATACCCTGGAAAGCAATTTCAGCAGCAAAGGAAATGCAGGAGGCAAAACAAATTATAGTTCGTCTTTTGAAAAAATGCAAATACCTCTGGGAGGCCAGGAGTGATCAGTCATATGCAATTTAATATGCAATGCTTCATTCAGCAATGCTTTCCTTCCAAAGCCCAGGGAAGCTAGATTCTACTGGGAAAGGAAAATAGGCAGTTTCAGAATTCTGGAGTCCTGGGAGGCTTATGGGGAGAATGGAGGTAGTTTCATTATAGAGATATGGTTTGCCTGGAACTGTCCCTGTTTTAAAACTGAAAAATCTCCTGCCCCAGGGATGCCCTCAGTTTCAGGCACACTGGGACACTTGGTGACCCTGACTTCCTTGCATCCTGCGTGTGATTATTTTTGTCTAGTTCCCATTCCTACTTCTGTCCTCACAGATAAGCCTTCTCGACCTCTACTTGCAGGTGTGGCCCCTGCAAGGGTCTCTGAACAGTCTCTTTCAGTGTTTCCCAAGCTTCCTAAACTGTGAGACGCACCTGGGTGCTTGTTAAAACCCAGTTCCCCAGGCGCTACCCCTCTGGTTCTCATCCAGAGGTCTGGAGTAAACCCTGGGAGTCTGGACTTTCACCAAAGCCAGGGAGTCTAAGGATTAAGGAGGTTTGGGAAAATTCTTATCAACCTGTGTTCCTGGGTCATGCAAGACCTCTGGTTGGTCAGAGGCAAAATTAAAACTTATTTAAAGATCTTCATTGGCTTTATTTTTGCTTATAGAATCAGAAAACACTTATTCTCTAAAAGCAGGGGTTCCCATGGACAGGAGCAGAGAGGTTTCTCTAAAAGGAAGAAGAAAGCAGAAATAAAAGAACAAAAAGTAGATTCGTTATATTCAAGTTACTTTTCTTGTAAGACAGGGACAGGCAGACAGGACAGCAGAAAAAGAGATGATTGGTTAACATTAAGTTATTTGAGGTTACCCTTTTGTGTAAGGATGAAGGCAGAGGCAAGTTCATTATTGTGCCAATTGAAACTGGCAACAGACCAGGCGAAAAATCAAAATGGAGTCACTCGGTGTCAAAATTCCACTTTGAAAAGCTGAAACGAAGCTTTCAACTGACCTCTGGGAAATCAGGATTGAAGAGATAAGAGCCACATTTCCCAAACACACCAAATTCAACTGGCAATGTCCTTATACAAAAAAAGGTAACCTGAAGTAACCTGATGTTAACTAATCAGTTATTTATCTGCTGTCTGTCTCCCTGTCCCAGTTAAAACCCAGTTCCCCAGGCGCTACCCCTATCTTATAAGGAAATGACTTTGAAATGAACAATCTGCTTTTTGTTTTTATTTCTTCTTCCTTCAGTCCCTGTTTTTATCTATAAAACCAACCTCCTTGGCTCAGCTCTTTGGAACACCTATTTCGTGAAATGAGATGATGCCTGACCAATTATTTCCAGAGTTGAAAATAAGACCAATTAAGATTTTTAAAATAAATAGACCTGATTTTGTCCTTTCACAGATCCCGATAGCCAACTCACATCTGGATTTTAGGGGTAGAACCCATTGCTATGACAACCACGGACTGCATCGGGCTTGGCCCCGACTGGATGCGTTGGAGTGCTCTTCAAAGGGAGACATTTGCATGAAGCCATTTATCTTTCATCTCATATCAAAGAAGCCAATCAGATTATTTTTGCCCAGTGAAACTGTAATTGGAGAAACAATTTTGCCTTTTAGCCTCTGCTCATTGATGAATAGATTTCATCTTATTTATAATATTAACGTGAAGAGCAAGGCCCTCTGCAGATGAGAGAAAACTCATTACCTCGGCCGACCCCTTCAGAAGCATGCATCCCTGGCCACAGGCTTGCTGTTTTTCCAAAGGTGTGTTTGCATGGAAGTGCAAGGAGAAGAGGAAGTGACACTTGCACTGTGGATTTAAGGATGGAGCGCCCTAAAGCGTGGTTTTAGCTGTGTGCATTCTTGACTCCTGATTCTTGTTTTTGCAGTGTTAAGATCTCCATCAACTGCGTGAGCCTCAGGTTTTCCCAAGCTGGTAGAAACTTTCTCACCATACTCGATTTTCACAGTACAGGCTTTCCAAATTTAGAAAGGATGAGTTCAGTCCATTTGTACCATCGATGTTTTTGTTTATTCATCTGAAACATTAAGGTAAGTGAAAGAGATCTAATGCTTCTGCTTCTTCCCTGGGAGCTCCCTGAACTCAAAATCTCAAAGACTTTTCACAAAATGACAGGTAATGTTATTTTGATGACGTGCTTTTCTGCAATGGGAACACCTCACATTAAAGAGTTCAGACTCTCAGCAGGAATAAGGCATGTGGGTGTCAATGGTGACCGTGGCTGTGGGCCCTTGACCAGGTCTCACAGTGTGGGAGTGAAGAGGCTACTGTCTTCCAGGCAAGGGGCCTCTTTGTCCTCCGTCCTGGATGGAAGCACAGCCCCGGGCACCTCAGCATGTGAGTTAGCTAATCCAGTCTCCCTGAGAAGACACCGTGTGCTCTGTGTCTCTCACGGCTCCTATCAACCCACAGATGATGACGATGATGGTGATGGTGATAAATAGAAAGTACGGTGGTCCAGTTTCAGAATACAGTATTTAGCTTAAATGTAAAGTGACTTAAGATCTAGGAAAGGCAGCTGGAGGGGCAGCAGAATGGAAAGTTACAAGCAGTTCACACCCGAGTGTAAGATTCACAGCCCCTTGATAAACAGGAGGTGAGAAGGGAGGGGCTGGCCTGACCAAAGGAGATGAACTGTAGGGGACTTTCCCTGCCAAGAGAGGACAAAGGGAGGTGGGGACAACTTAAGGTATGTATTTTTAGGTAACCTAATAGGAGACCTCAAGACCTTGGTGACATTGAATACTAGGCACCCCAGAGTACTCAGCCAATGAGTAACTGGGGGAGGAACCTTGCACTGCGGAGGATAAAACACTGGTTGTACCCAATCTGGGGGGCCTGACCAAAAGGCACCAAATCTTGCAAGACCGTCATTAAAGTAAGGCCTTGCTTTCTGCTGTTCCTTGTGTCTCTCAGACCATTCTTTGGGCTTGGACAGGTGAGCATGTTTCTCACAGTGATGACATCTTTGCCAAAATGGTAGCAATGTTTTATTGACGGTCAAAGCACATGCTGAGCCCCAACTATGAGTAGCTGAGGTGGAGAGAGGTTACATGGATTTTTTTTTTTTAAGAGAGAGAGAGAGAGAGAGAGAGAGAGAGGAGAGAATTTTTTTTTTAATATTTATTTTTTAGTTCTTGGCGGACACAACATCTTTGTTTGTATGTGGTGCTGAGGATCGAACCCGGGCTGCACGCACGCCAGGCGAGCGCGCTACCGCTTGAGCCATATCCCCAGCCCAACATGGATTTTTTAAACATCTCTGTACTTGGTTGAATAAATCCCCCCACCCCAATTTATGTCCACCTGGAACCTGAGAAGGTGACTTTATTTGAAAATCAGGACTTTACAGATTTAAGTAAAATGAAGCCATGTGGGATTGATGGGCTATGAATTCAATGGCTGGTGTTCTTAAAAGAGAGAAACTCGGATACAGAGAGAAGATACACACAGAGGAGAAGGCTACATAAAGAAAGAAGCAGAGAGTGCGGAGATGCTGTCACAAGCTATTGAACACCAGGGATCAATGTTGGCTACCAGAAGCTAGAAAAGAAAAATGGAACAGATCCTTTCCTCTGAGAGCCCAAAAGGAACCAGCTTTAGTGACCTCTTGATTTCATATGCCTCCAGAATGGTGAAGACAACTTGCTGTTGTTTCAAGCCATTTGATTTATGGTTACTTGTTACAGCAGCCTAAGCAAACTAATACAGTCACACAGGAGTACCGGAGGTTCTTAGTTCTAACCGTTAGTAGGTGCTCACTGGGTTGGATAGCTGCTTAACCCAGGCTGTAACTCAGCTCCTTTGCCGGAGAGACCTGGTATCAGTCACTGGGAGAGTCCAATGTAATAACACTTGCCATGACGTAATCTTTGGCACTCAGCATACTCTGATGTTTGTGTTGAAATTCGAGTGATTGAATATGCACAGAACACTTCTGGAAGCGGCTGCAAGGAAATTGGTGAAGCAGGCAGTGTCCGGAAATGGGAGCTGGTGGCTGGGGTCAGGTGGGCAAGGACTTTACTTCCAGGCTATACTTCCTGGCTCTGTTGAGCTGGGCACCCCATTCACACAATGGGGGACCCACTAATAAAAATCAAAAACGCTAAGTTATAAAGAGCTACATGGACGTTATTGTCTGTCTCACCTTCCTCTTCCTCTATTTCTCTCTGTTGCTGCAGTCCCTGGTGTAGTAGTGTTGGGAGGACCATAGGTCAGGGGGCTGGGGATGAAAGGAAAACATCTCAGATCTCGTGTTCTCCAGCTCTTTTTTTTTTTCACATAAAAATTTACTTTATTTTGCAACATTAAAAAAAGAAACATACAGTTGGATATCCTCAAAGCAGGGTACGGACTAGCTTTTCTATTAGGATTTCTTGCAAACATTAGGAAAAAGTGTTGACATTTAAAACCCTGATATAAGAGGTAATGTGCTCAGCACGTTCCAGAACTCTCTGCCACTTCTTACTGATACCTTTGTTTTGTGTGAAAGGTGATGCAAGATCCCTCCACACCCCACATAGTCGGAACCTCCCATCATTTGACAAATAGCTCATCGGGAGGTCGTTCTGTGGAATGCCCCGGGGCAGGGCCTGTTCACAGCAGATGCTCAGTGATAATGCACTGAGGCGAGTAGCTGGGCTCTGCCTGCACTGTTTTTAAAGTCATATTTTATTTTTAATCACCACTACAATTATATGTATTTATGGAATATAGTGTAAGGTTTCAGTATACGTATACAACATGTAATGATCAAATCAGGGTATTTAGCACTTCCGTCACCTCAAACATTTATCATCTTTTTGTGGTGAGAACATTGAGTACCACATCCCATCTTCCAGCTGTTTCGAATATCGCTGACTACATCCTCTGACTACAATATCGCTGACTACGTCCTCTCTGGGTTTGTTCATTTCTTTTTTATTTTTATTTACACATGACAGCAGAGCGTATTTTGACATATCATACATACATGGAGTGTAACTTCCCGTTCTTGTGGTTGTACATGATGTGGAGTTTCACTGGTTGTGCATTCATATATGAACACAGGAAAGTTCTGTCCCATTCATTCTATTGTCTTTCCTATTCCCATCCCCCTCCCTTCCCTTTATTCCCCCTTGTCTAATCCATTGAACTTCTATTTTCCCACCCCAAATCGTGTGTTAGCATCCACATATCAGAGAGAACATCTGGCCTTTGTTTTTTTGGGATTGGCTTATTTCACTTAGCAGGATAGTCTCCATTCCATCCATTCACCAGCAAATGCCATCATTTCATCTTCTTTATGGCTGAGTACTATTTTGCTGTGTGTACATATCACATTTTCTTTATCCATTCATCTGTTGAAGCTACTCGGATTCTTATTTGGGTGCAGGTTCCTCCCTCACCCAGCCACCTTCCCTGGGTGGCTCTGTAGCCCGTGAGGAAATGTGAGGACAGGACAGAGGAGGACATGCACACGGCCCAGGAGGGATTCCGCCTCTCCCCACCCCACTCCTGTCCCTCCCAAGCCAATGCTGTACGTGTGAGATATCAAGCCAGGCAATCGAATCAGGAATGGCCTGTGACCATTGGGGCCTAAAATGCCGGGGGCAGCACACTGAGGAACAGACAAGAGGGGTCCGATCTGTTTCCAGGGAGTAACATGGAGCTGCGCTGCCCCCCCCCCCGTCTCCCCGTCTGTTTCTTGCTTAGCCTTTCGGCAGGAAAATTGTGAAGACCTCCCGCTCCAACCTGCGGCATGCATGGCCGTGCGGCGGACGGAGTCGCCCGCAGGGATGTGGGGTGCTCTTCTCTAAGGAGGCAGGTGCTCCGGGAAGAGGTTAGCAAGACCCATCAGGAGGGTGCCACTACTGCCAGGGGCTGCTGCGGGGACTGTCCCGGCGGGGTCTCCCATGCCCTGGCATCTGGGTGCACCTGAGCCCAACCTCACCTGGGCCCACAGAATGATGCTTCTTTGTTCTTGTCCTCGTCCTTAGCTACACATTTCCCCCCCAATAGACCCATTGGAATCAAAAGAAAAATTTAACAGGAAAGAAACCGAATCTTCGCCTCACTGCGAAGCCCACAGGAGTCAGAAAGGTTTGAAAGTCCCAGTTAGAGGGCAGAAAAAAAACAATCAGTGTGACGGGCAGGCCCCAAGGAAACACCCTTCATGTACTGGCAGTCACATCACAGAAAGAGGCAATCTGTTAGAAATACTAGACCCGTATTTGTGCGGATTAGGACAGAGACTGCAGTTACAAACACGGACACGCACATTCCTGGGGTTCGGAGCTGGAGGGTGAATCTGTTCATTGAGGGCCAGGCGTCCCCAGGGCCGCCATGCCCAGGACTGTGGGCTAGATGGAGCCTCCTCTTGAGTCTGTTGTACTTGGGACACTTGTCTGCTGAGATAGGAGACGAAGGGCACGGAGGAGAGAAGGTGCTGTTCTGCCTGGTTACTCCAGCATCCAGGTTCGCTGTTCCCAAAGAGCCACGTGGCTTTCCTGCCCCCGTGTAATGGCTGCTAATAAGAGTATTTGTTTAGTACTAACATAAGCAGTGCTTAATACACGAAAAACCACATCGGATCTGCCGAGCCAGCCCGGAGCTAGTTGCAGTTGAAATCTTTTTCATTTCCCCGAGGCTTACAGAGGCGGAGCAGCGGTTCATCATGACAAGCATCAGGACCCCGTTAGCTTGGAGTCAGTAGGCCACGCTGATTTACCAGTTCACTGGGCTCTTTGTTACAGAAAGAGCAAAACTTATTCATTCATTCCAGAAACATTAACTGAGACTCTTCTGAGAGCTGGGGGCTGAGCCCGTGCAGGGTGGGGGCCATGGCAGGAGGTGGACATTGAGGTGAAGAATACTTCCAGAGCCCAGAGTCTGCTGGGGAAGGCAGACGCAGATGGTGATAAAATATTGGGGAGTTCACGGAGAGCACTGAGGGCCCAGAGGTTCTCCTGAGTCACTGGGGGTCATGGTGTCAGGAAAGGAGCCCCAAAGGAGGTGGCTCTCAGGGGATGACAGGATCAGCAGTGGGCAACACACAAAGGGTAGGTGTGCGTGGCAGGTGAGGAGAGTGTGCCACGTGAGGTGTGTGTGTGAGAGGTGGGGACCTGTGTGTGTGGCATGTGTGTATGTACGTGTGTTTATGTGTGTCTCCGAGGTGTGTTTGATGGGGTGTGTGCATTTGTGCAAGTGTGCATATTTGTGTGGCAGTGCAGGAAGTGGGCAAGCAGATGCACTAGGCCAGTGTCTGGCGTGGGGGGCGGGGAGGGTGGGAGGTGAAGGGGAGGAAGCAAGCAGGGGAGAGGGTGGAGAAGCGGATCCCACTGTGTTGCAGACTCCGAGTGAAGCCACCTCCATCCATCCGGGAGGTATTTCTCCTCTCTGACAATGAGAGCCCTGAGCCCCTGGGGAGGAAGGAAGAAGATGAGTCCAAAGCTGAGCCAAATATGGTAAAGAGGGCTTGGGGACATCCGGCTTTGGGAGACCCAGACCTCTCCAGGGCCAGTTAGGGAGAGCATGCTGGGCCTGTTCTGGCAGCAGAAGCTCCTAGAAGTCCTGGAGGGTAAGTAGCTGGTGACCTTGGTGGCCTTGGTAGCCAGCTGTCCAGAGTTCAGGTACCGTCACCCCCACCTTTGGGCAGGTTATTTTCCCCTTCCTTCCTTCCTTCCTTCCTTCCTTCCTTCCTTCCTTCCTTCCTTCCTTCCGTCCGTTATTAGGGATTGAACTCAGGGGCATTCAACCACTGAGCCACCTCCCCAGCCCTCTTTTGTATTGTATTTAGAGACAGGGTCTCACTGAGTTGCTTAGTGCCTCACTTGTTGCTGAGGCTGGCTTTGAACTTGCCATCCTCCTGTCTCAGCCTCCAGAGCCGCTGGGAATTCAGGTGTGTGCCACCGCGCCCTGCAGTTGTTTCCTTGTTTCTGAGCCTCACTGTCCTCCTCTGTAAAGAGAAGGTGAGGGCAGGCTGCTATGGTTGGAACATGTTCCCCAGAGTTCATGTGGTGGGAATTAATCCCCGTTTAACAGTGCTGACAGGTGGGTCTCTCCTGAGGTGGCCAGGCCCTGAGAACTCCCTCAGGAATGGACCGAAGGCTTCACCGTGCAATGGTCTCCTTATTGCAGAAATAAAAGGCCCTCATAGAGGCTGGTTCAGCCCTACCCACTCTTGCATGGGATGTCTTCCACCATGTTGTGCTGCAGCAAGAGGACCCTCACCGGACGTGGCCCCTTGATCTTGGACTTCCCAGCCTGCGGAGTGCTGAGCCAAATAAATGTCTATTGCTTAGAAATTACTCTGTCTATAATCGTATGTTAGAGCCACAGAAAACAGATTGAGACCCAGACCTTGCAGGCACATTGGGAGCATAACACGTTTAACAGTCCACATGCTCGTGGGAGCTCTCTCCTCTGTTCTCGTTAGTCACTTACATCAGGGCCATCAGAGGGTGACCTTTTCTAATGTAATAAAATAGAGCTAGACCAACATGGAGGAAATCTGGCCCTGGGCAAAGGAACACAGTCTGTGAATTAATTGTTGCTTAAAGAAGCACCTAAATATCTTAGTTTGAGTTTTCTGTTTGTGTTTAGAATTTAATTCCGGAGACTCAGCCTCAACCCTAGCAGCACCCTAGGGGGTCTCCAGCAATTTCAATGGGTGTTACAATGTTCTCAAAAGAAACGATTTTTAATTAATTTCAACTTAAATATATGCAGATGTTTCTAGAGCCGGGTGGCTCTATATTATAATCTATTTTAAAAAGCAGTCAAGATCCAGTGTGTCCCCTCCCCCAAGTTCCAAAAAAAAAAAAAAATGTTAAATGATTTAGGACTCATTATTCTGTGGTTTGAAAGTAATGAGATTTGAGATGTTTTATGCAGAACATAAACGGAAATTCCACTCACGGGCTGGGAGATACTTAAGATTTCTCTAAGAAAAATAACCCTTCTTCCTACCATTTCTCTGATTAGTTACTTTGAAGGAAGACAGGGAGATCTGCTTTCAGGGAGAAGAGGTTGAAACTGGAAAATATTGGGAGAATTTTTGGTGTTTTTAAAAAGGCCAATTTGAAAATGAAAGCAATTTATTCCCAGAGAAAGAATAGTTTGGAGAATCTTCTATGAATGGTAGCTCGCACTCTATAATTGTAAAGGTCATGCTCATTTTAGAAGAGCCACCTTGCTTTAAGAGAGGATGTACATGACAATTAATTTAACAGGGAATCAAACTGAGGTGTGGGAAGCAGGTTGGCATTTCAGCCTTCTCAGGTAATCCCCTGCCTGGGATCAAATCATAAATTAGGCCAAGAATATCAAGAGGCTCTATGAGTTCTCAATTGCAACAAATTTTATCCCAGTCTTTTTTTTTGTGTGTGTGTGTGTGGCTCCGGGAATTGAACTCAGGAGCACTTAAGCCCTGAGCTAATCCCCAGCCCCTTTTTTAAAATATTTTATTTAGAGACAGGGTCTCACTGAGTTGCCGAGGGCCTCGCTAAATTGCTGAGGCTGGCTTTGAACTCACCATCTTCCTGCCTCAGCCTCCCGAGCTGTTGGGATTACAGGCATGTGCCGCAGTGCCCAGCACATGGTCCCAATGTTTAGCAGCCTCAGGAAACAAACATTTGTTATTTTGTGCAATTTCCGAAGGTCAGGGACCTGGAAGGGGTGTGGCTACATGGTTCTGGCTCAGCCTGTGTCATGAGGTTGCGGTCAAGATGCTGATCTGGCCAGAGCTGGAGCCATGGGAAGGCATGCCTGGGCTGAAGGTCTATTCTCTAAAGAATGAAAACAAAAAAGAATGCTTTGGGGTTCAAGTGGCTGTTCCTAGAGACCTCCTTCTGGGGTTTGGGGGTGTTCTGTCTCCTAAGTGCTCATGGTCTGGAAGCTTGGTCTCCCAGGCAGTAGTATTGTGAGGTGGTGGGTTCTGAGAGGTGGAGTCTGGTGGGAGGTGCCCAGGCCATGGGACACGACTCCCAAGAATGGATTAATGCTGCTTTCAGGAGCCACCAGGTCTCTTCCTGTGAGAATGGTTGTTACAGAGCGAATCCTGCTTTCTCTGCTCACACTTTTACTGACGCTGTTTTGCACATGTGCTCCTTCTATGTGCACCCACGTGTCCACCATGTTGTGATATAGCCAAGGGGCTGACACTGGCAACACGCTGTTTGGACTTCATAGCTACCAAAATTGTGAACCTCTTTTCTTTATAACCTATCAAGCCTCAGGTATTTTGTGTTGTTATAACAACACAGAATGGTATGTTCTATGTCAGTCCTTCCCCAGCTCCCTGGCTGCTCCTCTTTACCAAATAGCCCCATTCATAGAGCTGCCATGACAGCGCAAGTGACCTGAGAGGAAGTGACTGAGAACAAGTGACCCAAGAGACAGTTGCTGAGAAAGAAGCCACAATGTATCTCATAAACTAACCTTGGACCCCCATTGCATGCCCGGATCCCCATTTACTTGGGAGGCTGAGGCAGGAGGATCCCTTGAGTCCAGGAGTTCAAGGCCTGTCTGGACACCATACTGAGACCCCATTTCTAAAAAAGTAAATTTAAAAAGGTGTCTTACACCTGTGTGATCATAAGCAAGTTACCTAAACTCTGGTATCTCTGCTTTCTTGTTATAAGATAGAAATTCTTTTACCTCTGAGTTTGCACACTCAATGTAAGGGTCCGGCGAACGAAGAGACCACCAAGACACCGGCTCATGCAACCGCAAAAGGGGTTTATTGAATAATCCAGCGCGCTGGGGCTCCGTGCTTACTCAACAAGGGAGAGCAGCCCAGAGCCCCGAGCAGGGGTTGAGCAGTGCTTAAGTACACTTTTTGGGGAGGGCGGGGACTTTACATACATCACAGTCTCCTTTAACAAATCATCATACACCGCGGGAAAATCAAACAACAATTCTTAAACATGATTAGCACATTCATTGGCGGGAACAGGTCAGGCGGGGGTGATAGGTCACTCCTAAAGAGGGGGGTACATTCAAACTGATTGGTTTAGGCCCTGAGATGCCTATGTGCCAAGCTGCACAGGGTCCTAGGTTATTAAACAACTAGATGGTCAGGGGGAATATCTACTGGGCAGTCCCGGGAATTGTTTTAACAGCTACAGGAATTTCAGGTTTTGGGGGTGTAGCATAGGAACTTAACAATACCTGGTCCTTTACATTTTAACTCAGGCTTTGCAGCTTAGAAACTTTACGATACCCGGTCTTTTACACTTTAACTTCAATTTCTTTTACTCTTACAACAAGGCACCTAGCGCAGTGCCCTGGCATCACGAGTGCCCCCCGTCAGCTCCTGTTATTAGTGTCTATGCCAATGGCCTCTGTTGGTCCTTCTCCAGCTCCCTGCCTGCCCTTGCCTTTGTCCCTGCTTCTCCTATGCTAAGGCTTTACTCTCTTTAACATGTGTTACCTTCACTGATGGACAGCAGAGATTAAGCACTACCTGAACCTTCACACTATCTGGAAATAATGTCCTGAGTCTAAGGGTGAAGCTTCCAGCCATGCGAAAGAAGGACTTTGGAAAAGTGGTAGAGCCTGTCCCTGGAACTTCCTCTTTGAAAGCAAGATACCTGTGTCTAGAGGTTTACGATGATTCCAGTTCTAGCACAAATTATGAAATCTGTGCTTGAAAGACATTTGAAAGCATCTCAAAAAAAAAAGACTCACAAATCTGAAGTCACTGTATATACTAAACTCGAATTGTGTGTGTGTGTGTGTGCACATATTTGGTGTATCATTTATATTTCTTTTTAAAATAAAAATTAATAACTATTATGCATCCAAGGACAGTGAGAAGAGAACCTATAATATGGAAGAAAACATTTGCACATCGTGGTTCTGATAGGAGTTAATGCCTAGAACTTATAAAGAACTCCCACAGCTCAACAACAAAATGAACCTGACTTAAAAAGCAGGAAGCAGGCAAAGGCTATAAATAGAACTTTCTCCAAAGGAGATACACATATGGTCAGAAAGCACGGGAAAAGATGTTTAATATCACCGAGCATCAGGGAAATCCAAGTCAAAACCGCAGTGAAATGCCACCTCTCAGCCATTAGGTTGGCAACTATAAAAAACACACCAAAACAACAAACCCCCCAAATTTCACAGAAAATAGCAAGTGTGGCAAAGAGGTGCAGAAAGTGGGACCCTCAAGTGCCTAGAAATATTAAAAATAGAATTCCCACGTAAGCCAGCAATTCTGCCTCTGGGTATGTGCCCCGCAGAGTTGAAAGCAGAGTGTTGAAGAGATATTTGTATGTCATTCACACAGGTAGAAGCAACCCTAGTCTGCCAGGTATAAACAACATGTAGTGAACATGTTGGAATATTATTCATTCTTAAGGTTTTTTTCTTTTTTTTAATTTCTTTGGTACCAAGGATTAAACCCAGAGGTGCTTAATCACTGAGCCATATCCCCAGCCCATTTTATTTTTTTTATTTAGAAACAAGGTCTTGCTAAGTTTGCTTAGGGCCTTGCTAAGTTGCAGAGGCTGGCTTAGAACTTTCAATCCTCCTGCCTCAGCCTCCAGAGCCACTAGAAATACAGGAGTGTACCACTGTGACCATGTTATTCATTCTTAGAAAGAAAGGTAATTCTGACATTTGTTACAAAATGGGTATACCTTGAGGATATTACCTTAAGCGGAGGAAGCTAGTCATGAAGGACCAGGGTTCTGGGTTTCCACTTATTTGAGATCCCTGGAGTCATTCAAAATCAGAGGCAGAGAACAGAATGGCTGCTGCCAGGGGCCAGGGGTGGGGGTGGGGGAGAAGAAGGTGTTTCATGCAACAGAGTTTTAGTTTTGCTAGAAGAAAAGAGCCCTGGAGGTGGGTTGTGCAACAGTGTGGATGGACTTGATATGCTTCAACTGGGCACTTGAAAAGGTTTAAGATGGAAATTGTTATGGGTCCTTCACCACAACAAAAGTGACCTTAAAGAAAAAAGAATCCATTACTCAAGTTAGGTAGACCGCCTGAAATTGAGATTAATGCCCAAGCGTATATAGTCTGTTATATACACATGTATGTGTGTTTATATGTGTGTGTGTGAATACTGATTTCATATAAAAGACTATTTTCTAAATTATTAATGGCCATCAAAGCAGGAATTTTAAAGTAATTATGGCTGAAAGAGAAATGTGAGGACTTCAGAAATATTATTTTGGTCAAAGGTAGGGAATCATTTTACTGTGGGACCCCAGATCCCCATAAAGGAAAATTGAAATAGGTAAGCACAATGCAGAAATAAAATCAACCTACTTTTCTTAGGAGAACTCTCTCCTCCTCCTTCTGTTTCTCCTTCTCCTCCTTCTTTTATATGCTACTGGGCATCAAACTCAGGGCCTTCCACATGCTGAGCAAGAACTCTACTCCTGAGCCACATCCCCAGTCTCCAGAGGTTTTTTTATGTTTTGTTTTTCTTTTTCTTTTTCTTTTAAAGGAGACCTTTCAATGCATTTCTTTAATTTTCTAATTAATTCTTCTTCTTTTTTTTTCTGGTGCCGAGCATTGAACCCAGGGCACTCTACCACTGAACCACATCCCTGGCCCTTTTGGTTTTTTATTTTAAGACAAGGACTTGCTAAGCCGCCCAGTGCTGGGAGCCATTAGCCAAGTAGGTATGACAATTTCCTTGCCAGCGTACCCCATGTTGCTGACATTTTGCAGTGACATTGAATGTAGTTGACCTTGCTCAAGGACCAGGGCGGATTAGGGTGTTCCCGGTTTAACATCGGGTTTAGGGCGTTCCCAGTTTAGGTTCCAGGTTTAAGGTTTAAGATTATTCCTGCTGGGAATAGGGCGTATCCTGCTGCCTAAGTTCCCCTTGAGTTCTCACGGGATTCAGACAGTATATTTTGGGAGACAGAAGCCCAGTGAAGGTGAATTTGGGAGAGAACGTGAATTTGGGAGAGAACGTGGATTTCCCCAGAACGTGATTGTAGACGGCTGGTGTGAGTTCGGGAATAAAGAGTTGCTGTTTGAATCTACAAGCTGTGTGGTGGCTCGTGATTGTGTGCCCAGCCAGACTGCGGCAGCCCAGGCTAGCTTCAAAATGAGATCCTCTTCCTTTAGCCTCCTGAGTTGCTGGGATTACAGGTGTGAACCATGGCACCTGCCTTCTAATTAATTTTTTATTGGTGCATAATACTTATGCATAATAGTGGTGTTCACTGTGTACTTCTTGTTTCTAAATGAAAAAAAAAGAAAGAAAGAAAAGAAATATAAGGTTTCACATGACGTGCACTAACAGGTAAACCCAGTTTCTGCAGCTCCCCATCAGGACTAAAGACACAGAAAGAAAAAGAAAAACTAGGTGAAAAGCGGGAAAGCCCCAGTGAAGGAGAAATGCACAGAGGCCTCTGGAGCCTCTTATCCATGCTGGGAATTCCTGCAGAACCCCGTCAGCACCTTAGCCCCAGATGATAAGGCCACCTAGACCTCTGAGTTCACTATCAGCCAGGAACACCTTATCTGTCTTTCTTGGCCTCCCTGAAGGTCCTTTGTGCACACAGAGCAATTATCTTATAAAACTCTGAAGCAGGAGCCATTCTCTCTCCGCCCCTCCTCCTTTCTTAGGTGTAATGGGCTGAGATCCTTTTCCTCCCAGCTCCCATAACCCGTTTTCTCCCTGCCTCTGCGTGGGAACTAGGGGCTTGGCCAGCAGTTTGAAACACGATCTGGGTTCACTGCGGTGACTGTAAGGACTTCACTGCGCCCTGCTAGGTGCACTTTGGTGACTTCATAGACTCGCTTTTCCAGGGAGGACAGCTGTTAGACCCACGGCCATCCCAGATGGCCATCTCAGAGCCAGCTGGGTGGCGGGTCTGGTGACATCGTGCTCTCCTTGCTAAGACTCCAGGCTTGGGGGTGGTTTCAGAAGATTTGAATTTCAAATGCAAGAGGCCTTGTGTTCTGCTGGGCAGCCCACCCCCCACCCCAGACCTACCCCAACAGTCAAGCCCTGGGACACCACAAGAGACATAAGAGCAATACTACCTTGTGTTCCGTACAGCGGTTAACACTTCCACATCATGGAAGGAAAGACCACTTGGCCCCTTGGCCTCAAGATCACCGGGTGGGGTGGCCCTATTTCCCCACTCCATCCTGCATGAAGCTGGATAGAGGTCTTTGTTTGCTATACCCATTCAAAGGACCTTACATTGTGCTAAGGAACCGCACCCAAGATCTGAGCTGGGCCTGCTCACCCCTCAGCCCACCCATTCGGCTCTGGGTGCCTTGTTCTCTTTTCTAACAGACTCTCCTTGGCTTTCCTGGGAACCAGGAAATAGTTGAATGGCTTATGGAGAATTGGGTGGGCAAACTGTGTCTCATAAATAGCATTGCCAAACTTAGCAAATAAAAATATAGAATGTCCAGTTAAATTTGAATTTCAGAAAAAGCAAAAATGTTTTTTTTTTAGTAAGAGTATATCCTAAATATTATATCTTATTTGGCAACATCACTCAAGAACAGTGAACAGTCTGGGCTGTTCAGTTGCATGAAGAGCTATTATGGAAGAAGTCACCTAATATTCTTCAGAAACTGTTCTCAGGGAATATTTTTTATTTAAAAAGATTTTTTTTTTGTCATCTGAACTCTAATAAAAGCAATCCTAAGTTTCAGATAATTAAATTGAAATTGAAACTCTGATCTCGTTGTGAATTCGGGTTCCAGCTTGTTAAAGATGGCCCCTTCTCCATCTGAATTAATTGAATATTGGATTAGGAGGAGGCCGGTTAATTCATCAAGAGAAATGTAATTTCATTGTTGACTTGAAGCCTCCAAGTCTTTCAGCATGGAGCTCTAAATTCACAGAAGGTAAGATCAAAACTTACAGTGTCAAAGGGAAAAATGAAACCGCTCGCCGGAGAGATTAAGATGGACAGGACTGTGTGCTGTTTACACAATTAAGTGAAGTATACATGATCGTCTCCATGGTAACGAGTCCTATGGAGGCATCCAGAGCCAGGCAAGATCAAAGGTTTGGTTTAATAGAAGGTTTGCATATGGAGGTTAAAAAAAAAAAATTGAACAAAAGTGTAACGTCTGTACAAGTGGGCAGGAAGGCAAATGCATATCCCCAAATCCGGGGCCCTTGATGTTGCTGTCAGCCGGGAGCTTCATTTCCTTACGATGCAGGGTCAAGCAGAGTGCAGTGCAAGAGGACACTGGCAGGCTGTACACAGCACCCATAGAGTCAGAGGATAGCTTCAAAGCTTGCTGTTCTACGTCAAGTACAGCTATCAACTGACTCCATTGTGGTCTCCCGGCCCCCCACCATGGACAGTGACTTCATGTGGACAGTCTTATTTTTTCCACATTTTTTAATGGGTGCATTATAGTTGTGCATAAGATGAGATTTGTTATATATTTGTACATGCACACAATATAACAATATAACAATATAATCTGGCCAATATCACTCCTGTACTTCCTCCTTCCCTCTCCACCGCCCACCCTCAGGTTCCTTTCCTCTGCTGATCTCCCTTTGATTTTCATGAGATTCTTTTTCTTCTCTAGCTCCCACATGACCCTTGACCTGCTGAGCTTGGCTAATTGCACTCCACATAATGCTCTTGAGTTCCATCCATTTTCCTAAAAATGACACAATTCATTTTTCTTTATAACTGAATAAAACTCCATTGAGTGTATATACCACATTGGTCCGTTTTCTTGATCCATTTATCTGTTGATGGACTCCTAGGCTGGCTCCGTAGTTTGGCTGTTGTGAATTGTGCTGCTATAAAACATGGGTGTGCATGGATCCTATCGTATGCTGACTTTAATTCTTCAGGATAAACACTTAAGGAGTGGCAGAGCTGGTCATATGATGGTTTTATGCCTAGTCTTTTGAGGAAACTCCATACTGATTTCCCTGGTGGTTGTACTAATTTACAGTCCCACCAACACTGTAAAAGTGTTCCTTTTTCTCCACATCCTCTCCAACATTTATTACTGTTTGCTTTCTTGATGGCTGCCATTCTGACTGGTGGGAGACGAAATCTCAGTGTAGTTTTGATTTGCATTTCCCTAATTGCTAATGGGTCTAGTTTCATTCTTCATTATGTGGAGAACAGATTTTCCCAGCACCATTTGTTAAAAAAGAGACAGCCATATTTTATTGCTTTATACCCAGCTATAACCCTATATTGTATTCGAGTTTTACATTAGGGTCCACCTTCACTCCAGGTTAGGAGAGCCTGTGGATATTTATGAGCCACAGCAGAATTCCATTCTGGGAAGTGAATCAATGAATCCTTGTTGCCATGGAGATAGAGTGCTGGTGACACTCAGCACGGTCACAAGGATTCATTGATTCATCAAGCCAACGAATAACCAGTGAGGATCCTTTGGGTGTGAGGCACTGTTCTAGGCACTGAGATTATCTGTTGCTTAGGCGGGGGAAAAACTGAAAGGCTAAATATAAAATCCCTGCTCTCAGGGGAGGATTACAATCTAGTGAGGGGAGATTAATAATCAAGACTGTTTATTTGGTTGGGACCTAAATCCCAGAGACTCAGGAGGCTGAGGCAGGAGGATTCCAAGTTCGAGGTCAGCCTGGGCAATTTAGTGAGATCTTGTCTCAAACAAACAAACAAAACAACATCAAAAAACCCAAAGGGCTGGGATGTAGTTCAGTGGTAGAGTGAGTCTGGGTTCAATCCCCAGTATTGGGGGTGTGTATGGGGGAAGGTGCATTTGTTAGTTCCCTAGCAAGTATTTTTGAGCCATGTGTTCCAGGCACTGTTGCAGACACTGGGGCATATTAATAAGCCAGACAGACAATATTCCCTGCCTCATGGAGCCTGCAGCGTAGTGGAGAGAGCTGAACAAGGATCTTAACAAATTACTAAAGTCTATAGTAGAGGGTGAGCCACGGGGCTAATGAGGCAGGACGGGGAAGCAGGCTTCACTGAGGAGTGGGGGCTGCAGCTGCAGACCAGGGAAGGGGGAGGGAGCCAGGGCACTACGTGGGCCACCCCTGTCCTCAAGCCAGGCCAGTCACAGTCTCTCTCGGGGATTCTTCAGCCAAAGCTGACTAGAACAACCACGTTTTCTCTTTCACCTATGACATAAAAATTGTAGGCGGATATGGTGGGGTTCTTTCTTGCTTGCTTGCTTTTCTTTTTAGAAGGCTAAGTTGCCCAGGCTGGTCTCCAACTTGAGTTCTTCCTGCCTCAGCCTCTCGAGTGGCTGGATGACAGGCGTGCCCCACCATACCCAGCCATTTATGTACCGTTTTTCCCCCTCTGTGTGTGCTGGGTAAGCACTCTACCATTGTGCTACATCCCCAGCCCTGGGTCATAGGTCTAGACTCGGTTCTTGCACTGGGCCCCCACGGAACCAGGCTAAAAATTAAAATGGAGTCACTCATGCTAAAGTTCCATCTTACCCACTGAGAACCTCAGCTGCTTGTCTGACCTTCTGAAAAATCCGAATTCAAGAGGTAACAGTCAAAATTTCCAAACTGGCTAGTTGTTTTGTTTATTTGTTTTGTTTTTGCTTTTTGGTGGTGAGGATCCAATCCAGGACCGGTGCATGCTTCAAGTGGCAAATTGTCATGATACTAAAGTTCCCTCTGTTTTAATCCTTTACCCACAAAAAAAGGTAACCTAAAGCAACAGGATATTAACCTATCAGTCATTTTCTTATTGTTCTGTCCCCCATCCCTTCTTTACAAGGAAAGTAACTTTAAAATGATCAATTTTCTTTTTGTTTCTGCTTTCTTCAGATGCTTTTCTGTCTACAAACCAACCTAAAAAGAATCAAAACATAACTATAAATCAAACTCCTCTGCTCAGCTCACTGGAACAGTTATTCGACTTCATGGAATGAAGTATTGCCCTACCCCAGAATGGAAAATAAAGGCAATGAAGATCCTTAAGCTAAATTGTTGTGATTCATGTGTGTGTGTGTGTGTGTGTGTTTGTGTGTGTGTGTGGCGGGGTGCTGGGGATGGAACACAGGATCTTGCACGTGCTAGACAAGTGCTTTAGCACTGAGCTACATCCCAGCCCCCAATTTTTGGAATTTGGTCCTTTGACACTTGCAAAACTGCAAGAGGGGAGCCTGGAGCTATTGGCAGTCATGAACCCTGGGAGAAAAGGGGGATGGAGGACAGAGAGAAGAGGAGATAAGAAATGGGGAAGTAGGAGGTAGGGGTGGTGACTGCAGAGCCTGGGTCATGGGGCCCAGGGACCAACTCTTTCCACTTTGCTGATGTGAGCCCTGTTGCTTCAGCTAGCTCCAGTTGGGTTTCTGTGACTTACAAGCAAGGAGGGTGCCCCCGAGGAAGGAGACTCCATTCCAGGGCAGGGGTTGGGCATGCAGTGCTTGCTGGAGACCAGTCCCCCCCAGAGCTCCCCTTCACCTCAGCTGGCACCTTCTGCAGGGGAACAGCTGTGCCCATGGTACAGCTCAAAGCTGTACATCAGGCCTCCTTAACGTTGAAATACTTAGAGCTTGTAATTTTTTTGGGGGGGAAAAAGTGAGTTGGGCTGCCAACTTCTTATTGGCTTAAATGGGAACCTGAGGAAATAAGAAAGCAGCTCCCAGTCACTTCACCGTCCTTTCAGGCAAGAGGCGACATTGTCACCACCTGAGGGTGGAGAACAGTCCGGAGTGAAGGATGGTACTGTGAATGGTATAAAGCAGTGCTGGGAGAGGCCCCACTCTATGTTCCCGTTTCACAGAGGGGGAGTGCACACCTGCATGTCACCGGGCATTCAGGGTATGCCCCCAAAACAACCAGGACTCAGACCTTCCAGAGAGACACGGAGCCAAAGGCCAGAGTTTCTCTTCCCAAACCCTGACAAGGTGCTGTTTTATTAAAATATAAATCTGGGGGGAAAGCCTCTTGTAGCTGTCAGAGAATTGCCTTGCCCTGAGGTCACCAGAACATTAACCCCTATCGCTGGATTTGGCGTCTCGCTGGCCAGCTATCTTTCTCCTCCCATGGCTGGTTTGAAGCGCCTGCTCCTCAGCCTGGAGGGTGCAGTCCACCCTGATGAGCTTTTCTCTGGTTCATCCTCCGGCCTCAGATCACCTCCGCCAGCTGGGTTGCCTGCCCTCCCTCAGAATTTCCCTGTTCCCTACCCCATGATTCTCCTGAGCCTTAGATTTGGCAAGAGCCCACATAGTCAATGTTCGTGACTTTGTGGGCCTCGAGGTCTCTGTTGCAACCACCTGACTCTGCTGATATTGGGCAAAAACAGTCACAGGCTGTTTAGAAACAAATAGGAGAGGCTGAGTTCCAATAAAACTTTATTTACAGCAATACATGGAGAGCTGGACTGGCCTGCAGGTCAGCTTCAGAGGCTATTTCAAGACATGTTTAACGCTTTTCTTTTTATTAAAGATGCGAATAACATTGTTACCTTTCCCCAGGGGTGCAGGCAGGGGGTATTGAGTTGCTATAATTTTACTAATAGCCTAGAATCTGGGTCTTCCCTTTTATCTTATTACTGAGGACATATTCTCTGTGAATCAAGGCCCTGATATATATATATATATATGTATATACATTAGGATGAAAATCATTTAAATGATTTTTTTAAAGTAGGAAAGATTTTTTTTTTTTTTTTGGTACTGGGTATTGAAACAAGGCACACTCTACCACTGAGATACATCCTCCCCAGTGATTTTTATTTTTTTATTTTGAGACAGAGTCTCACTAAGTTGCTTCGTGTCTCAGTAAGTTGCCAAGGCTGGTCTTGAACTTGTGTTCCTTCTGCCTCAGCTTCCAGAGCTGCTGGGATTACCGGCCCGAGCCACCATGTCAGGCTCAAAGCAGGAAATAGACTTAATATTCTCAGTACGGTTTGAATTTATCCCCCCAACTCTCTAGGTTGGAGAATGTGATCTTATTTATAAATAAGATCAGATGTATAGTTGAGATGAGGTCACCCTGGCTTAGGGTGGACCCTGATCCAATAAAACTAGCAAAGGGAAGTTTGGACCCAGACACAAGGAAATAAGGAAATGCCATGTGACAATCGGAGAGATGCTGGCACAGGCTGAGGAGCTACGAGAAGCTGGGAGAGGCCTGGACAGGTTCAGGCCTGTTCTGCCTCCTGCAGAGGGGAGCACAGCCCTGCCGACTCCCAGCTCTCTGACTTCCAGCTCCAGAACTGGGAGACAACAAATCCCTGTGGCTTAAGCCACTCACAATGTGCTGCTTCACATGGCAAATGAGTGCAGCGCTGTTCGGAAGGAAGGTGACCCACAGATCTCATCTCTGTCAGTGGGGACGTGCCAATAACAGTAAGAGGAAAGGTTGGGTATTTTCCAAAGAGGGTGACTTGGTTATATGTTTTAAAAAGTTGCTGATTTGGGGTTGAAACAGCTTTTTAAGGAGGTGGTGGTTAGGCCCCATCAGGAATGAGGGTTTCAATCAAAGGCCAGAGCACTTGGAAGGGTCCTCTAGCTTCAGAGATGGGGCAGCACTGGGTCTCCCTGGGGACTGGGCTGCAGGCTATGTTCTGATCATCATCTCCTCTGCCTCCCTGGCTGGGGCTCTCTTCTTTAATCCTTAAGGTATTTTTTTTTTTTTTCATTATTTAAACATTTCTAATTCCTGCCGATACCAGGACACAAAGAAATGGTCCACCCTGTGGCGGAGTGAAGATAGATGTGATCACACAATGAGATCTGTTTTGTAAAGCAAGCATTCTTTATGTCTCTCCGTTGTAAGCCCACACGGGAGCCTTCTGTTTAGGCCAGGGGAAGGAGAGACTCACTCACACCTCTCCCTTAAAACGTGTACTAGGGACACACCCTTGGAAGATAAAATTCCTCCCCGCACACCTTGATGGATAGTAGCTCACTCATTTTTCTGCCCTTCCTCCACTCTTCCACAAATATCAACAAGAGTTCTCTTCTCAGTATTTCATATTGGCTTCCTAACATTTTATTGCCTGAACCTTTGGTGAAAGCGTTTGCTTTGGGGTCAGCAGTTCCCAGATGGCGCATGGATTAGCTGAATGGCTACCTCTATGGGGCCATGGAAATTTCCCATATGCTGTAAACCCAGCATGAAGTAACAGGTTTGGGGTCATATTAGGAAACCTGGAATTGAATGCACTTGTGGAGTGGCCTCTGAGGTTATTGCCTACTTGTCATTATGTATGGGCAGCTGTGTAGTGTGGTGGAACAGAACATGCACTTCAAGTTAGGCAAACATGACTTTGAACCCCAGCTCTGTTTCTTATTTTGTGGAGTCAGACAAGTTACTTAACCTCTCTGTGCCTGAATTTGCTCATCTTAAAGTGGGAATCACAATACTATCTTACTTAGTTATAAAATTTAATGAGATCGTGTACCTAGAGGATCTGACCTTTGGTGGACACTCAGCAATGCGGGCTACCATTTCTACCATTATTATTTCCTTTGCTAGAAGTTGACTCAGAAATCAGTCACAATACTCTAAAGCTCAGTGGAAAAAAGTGCCTTCACAGGGTCTTAACAATTTGAATTCGCCACTGGTTTAGTAACCCTGAAATTAGTATTTTTTCATCATCTGCAATTACTTTTGAACTGTGCTGGGTACTTACCACCTGAACTCTGCCCTCCGCCCCTCAGTTCCAATCCATTTGGACAGAAGACAGAGGATGTTTTGCTTGATGGAAAGCTGGACTTGGAATAAGGAAAACTGGTCTCTAATCTCAACTCTGCCATTTACAAATGATGTGATATTTGGTAAATCAACATTGGCTTTGCTTCAGTTTTCTCAGCTGAAATATGAAGTGGTTGAACTAGATGTGTTTTAAAGAATTTTGCAGCAACAATGATCCTTTGTCTATTTGCAGAACAGATTAAACTGTTTGGGTGCTGGAGATGCAGAAGTCAACAAGATGGACGGAGGTCCGGCTCTCTGGGGGTTTACATTCCAGTGTGGGGACAGAGGTAAACAGAACGTGTGAGAAGACAACTAGTCTGTCAGACGGTGTTGGGCCGTGGAGAAAGCACAGCTGGGAAGGGGCACAGAGAGAACTGGCGCATGTTGGAGAGTTGACTGTGATTTAAAACAGCACGGCCAAGGAGGGCTCATTCACCCAGGCCTTAGAGGTGGCAAGGAAGCCAACCGTGTGGCTGCCTGCGGGAATGCCTTCCAGGTAGATGAAATGTAAAGATTTGAGAGGGAGGCACACCTGGCACCGGTGGAGGAAGAGTGAAGGGCTGGTGTGATGGGAAAGAACGAGGAGATGAAGTCAGGGAAGCGATGTCAGGAAGGCCAGGTCCTGCAGGGCCCCAAGGCCATGTACAGATTTGGCTTTTGCTGTCAATGAAATGCCATTTGTTGCTGGGTGGAGCAGAAGAGTGACATGCTCTTGTGTTCCAGAAGGATTCCTCTGGCTACTGGGTCCATAGGGGAGCAGACACAGGGCAATAGTTGAGATGGGAAATGATGGTGGTTTGGACCAGTGTGGGCAGTGAGCTGGTAAGAAGGGGTAAGTGTTGACAGGAAGGACGAGGTGACAAGATTTGCCACTGGAGGTAGGGGCCCAAGAGGAGATGCAGAATGTGGCCCTGGCCGATGAAGACCCACAGCAATGATGGCTGCTGACAGGGCTCATCGTTTTGATATACAGAGCAGGTACAAGCCTCACACTTGGGTGAGCAGGAGATGGAACCTTTTTTAAAATTCTTGAATTTAAGCATGATTTCAAGCTTCGTCTTCTGCCTGATGGCAGAAAACANGGGGAGGGAGGAGGGAGGGGAGGGAGAGAGACAAAGAGAAAGAGAGAAGAGTGAAGGACACATCAAGGATACTTGAGGGGGCTGGGGGTGTAGTTTGGTGGTGGAGCATTTGCTTAGCATATGCAAAGCCCTCGATTCAACCCCCAGAACTGCCAACTAAATAAACAAATAGTAAACTTAAAAAATTTAAAAGTTCTTGGTCTTACTAACCGAGAAGGATGTGTGCTAGACATTGATTAAGATGGGCAATACTGGAGATGGGGCTGGTTTGTGGGGAAGATCAGGAGTCTGATGGGGGAAAGTTTTAGTGCTTAGGCCTCTGAGCAGACAGCTGGTTTATGAGTCTGGAGTTCAGGAGATAGTGCTCAATCAAGAAGTTGTCAGCTTATAAATGGTATTTACATCCACGAGACTGGATGTGAGCACCAAGGGATGGTCATAGAAAAAAAAGAATAGAAATTCAAATCCAAGTCCAGAAGGCTCCAGTAGGGTCAAGGAGGAGAAGAGAAACCAGTAAAGTCTCCTGAGAAATGGTTGCCCATGTGGTAGAAGGAGGTTCAGGAGAACATGGTGTACTGGAATCCAGATGACAAGGGTATTCTGATAACCTAATCTATAACTCCGTGGCATAAAGTAGTCTGAAGAAATGAGTGGAAGGTCATCAGAGCTTCATACACAGGCATGGACAATAATCCATTGTTGCCTGAGATTACTGAGAGCTTAGAACAGGGCTGATGTTAGGCTTGGATAAGGAGGAGGAACTAGGTTGAAATACTTTATGGAATAACCCCCTCCCTTTTTTTTCAACAGTTATGTTAGTTTTCTGTTGCTGTGACAAAATACCTGAGAAAAACAATTTACAGAAGGAAAGATTTGTTTTGGCTCATGGTTGCAGAGGTTTCAATGTCCATAGTCATTTGGCCTCCATTGCTACAGACTTGTGGTTAGGCAGAATATCATGGCATAAGGGCATGACAGAGAAAACTTGCTCACTTCATGGCACTCAGGAAGCAGAGAGAGAGAGACAGAAAGAGAAAAAAGGGCCAGAGACAAAATATAGTCCCCAAGGTTATAATCCCAATGACCCATGCCCTTCAACTGGATCCCGCTCCCTACAGTTTGCACCACCTCCCAATAGTCCATTCACATTATCAATCCATCAATGGATTAATCCACTGATGAGATCGAAGCCCCCATGATCCAATCACTTCTCAGAACCCCCACCTCTGACCATTGCTGCATTGGAACCAACACATGAGCCTTTGGGGACCTTCCAGATCCAAGCCATGACAGCAGGTCATACCTCGGATGGACAGACTGTGGTCCTACAAGGAAGCCTGAGCCAGAGACCAGAATAGAATTTGATGAAAGAGAAAAGGAAACCTTCTGGATCAAAGTCCATCTCAACTTGAAGCTGTTAAGTGTCCTTGTGCTTCTTTACATAAACTCTTAAAATCACTTTTTGGTGACAAACATGTTGCTGGTCACTTACTCCCGGGACTCTTCTGAAACACTGAGCTCCGCATCATCCAGGTTGTTTCGGAAGGGCATGTGAAGATGAAAGTCAACCTCTCTCCCTTTCAGCGATGAATTATGTTGGTCTTTCTTATTATTCCCTCATTTTTAAGAAATGGAAACTCTTTCACAGTGTTTAATGGGCTCTTCACATGTTATTTCACGGACCATTAACATAACTGGATAATAAAATTGATGTTTAAAATCCCCTACTTATTCCATGTAAGGTGTGAATATTCAGTGACCATGATTAACCCAAGACAGAAAAGGGCAGGAGCAAAGCCATCAGACACAGAGCAAGGAGCTTCTAAGGCCCAAGAAGAGTACCACACCTGCCTACGTGTGAGGAAATAATACTCCTAACAGCTATGAGTTACGTTCCATATTCCTCCCCTTATTTGGTCTGCCCACAAATCTGATGAGGCAATCTCATCCCCACATTAAGAGAAACTTCTGATTAAATAGATTACTTAGGTCCCTGTATTAGGAGGGGTGTGTTCTAGAGTTTTTATGCCCACCCCCACAGAAAAATAATATGTTGAAGTCTTAACCTCAGTGTTAAGACTTTGTAATTGGGGAATTGAGAATCAAAGAAGGTATAATGTCACAGAATCCTGAGACCACATTGTTCTGTGGCTGGGAGGTGCAAAAATGTGACGAATTTGGAGACAGAGACTTTAAAGAAGTAATTGAATTTAAATGGATCATAGGGCTAGGCCCTGATTTGGCATGCTATGTCCTTACAAGAAGAAGAATAGACACTGGGGACGTGTGCATGCTGAAGAAAGGCAAAATGGTGGCCACCTGCAAAGAAATGAGAGAGGCCTCATGTTCTGGTTTGGATATCAAGTGTTCCCCCAAAGCTCTTGGGTTAAGGCAGGAATATTCAGAGATAAAAACGACTAGATTATGAGAGCTGGAACTATGCGTCCATCTTAGTTTGAATGGACGGATTGGGTGGTAGCTGTGGGCAGGTAGAGCATGACTTGAGCAGATGGGTCACTGGGGGCTACCCTTCTCTCTCTGCTTCCTGACCACTGGGTCCTGAGCCGCTTCCTTCCAAGATGATGTGCTGCCTCGCCTTGGGCCCAGGGAAATGGAGTGGCCCACCATAGGTCAAATCTCCGAAACTTTGAGCCAAAATAAACATTCTCTCCTCTGAGTTGTTCTTGTTGGGCACTTTGGTCACAGCCACACAAAGCTGATTAACAGACTCAGAAGAAACCAGACTTTGTGATTCCTTGACCTTGGATTTCCAGCCCCCAGAACTGGGAGAAATAAGTTCCTGTTGTTTAAGCCACCCAGTCTGTGGTGTTTGTTGTGTGGCCTGAGCAGACTAGAAGAGGGCTTGGAGCACTTTTTGTGAAATGCAACCCTTCTTCATTTTCTACTACAGGCATGGGCCACGGTCACCGTAACCCTTGGCTCCCTGGTCCATAGTATTTGACCAGGACTGAATGATGGGTTCAGGACAATCAGATCTCTGCCCTGGGACTTTGTAATTGGGGAATTGAGAATCAAAGAAGGTATAATGTCACGGAATCCTGAGACCACATTGTTCTGTGGCTGGGAGGTGCAACAGGGCCTCCCAATCAAAGAAGGTGAGGGATTTGCAAAAAGAAAGCAACCGTGCGTCTAGAACCAGAGGCCCTGCTCTCCTTCCTGACCTTGAATTCTGGAAGTGTCTCCATGTCCTTCCAACAAATCTCCTTTTATTTGCCTACTTTGAGTGGATTTCCCTTGCTTAGAACCAAACAGAATCAGTCTCCAAGTCATGTTCCACCTTTGGGTGTGCTATGGGGGGGTGGCCCTGTAAAGCAATCTCCCACAGTCCAGCGTACACCCTTTCCTTCATTCATACATCTTGATTAATTCTCCAAACACAGATTTAGGCTCTGTGTTAATCGAGTTTTCCAGAGAAACAGAACCAGGAGAGCATAGCTATGAAGGGATTTATTTCAAGGAACTGGTGTATGTGATTGTGGGGTCTGGCAAGTCTGGAATCCATAAGGAAGCCCACAGACCAGAAACTTCCCCGCCGGTGCCAACGCGACTGTCTTGAGGCAGAGTTTCTTCTTCCTCAGGGAAACCTTCTGCTCTGAAGGCCTTGCAACCAGTGAGACGAAGCCACCTATATTATCAAGGGTAATGTCCTTCACTTAAAGTCAGCGGATTGCAGATGTTGACCACAGTTACCAAATTCATTCACAGCAACTAGATCAGTGTTTGATTGAATATCTGTGTTCTGTAGATGAGCCCAGCTAAAAACAGACTGTCGTGGGGGCCGATGTTGTTCTTCCTGGGAACAAGGGACGTGGGCTGGGTGCAAGAAGGGTGACACAGTTCCTGTCCTTCAGGTGCCATGGTCCAGGTGTGTGAACTCAAATGAGCATAGAACAGGAATCCGATGACTGGTTAGACCTGAGAGATCAGGGGAGGAATCATCAGGGAGTTTTAAAAGTGAACAGAATCTCAAAGAATCTGTAGGATTTTGAAGCCAAGAGAGGGGTGTGCCTTAGGGACTGGGGGGCAGCCCAGCTGCTTGCAGAAGTAAGTTGGGGACCACAGCATGCATAGTATTAAAAGTAGGACAAACGTAAACTTTGGGTAGGCAGCAGTCCATGCCAACAGGCTTCCGGGAGGGCAACAGGCCCGGAGCCATGGGGCTGAGTGGGAGTCGGAGAGCGACGGCCGGCTACGTCAGGGCTCGGGATTAGACAGGATGTCAGTCTGAGCTGTGCTGACTGAGGTGGGATTGGACAGGAGAAGTCTTGGGCCCAAAGCATGGCTCAGATAGAATCCTCTCCTCTGGGTGCTGAGGAAGGAGAAGTCGGCGTGACCCTGGGCTCTGAGGCCAGCTGGCTGAAGGAACGGTGGAGCAGCCTCCAACATGCAGAACCAAAGGAAGATCCCGGACTCAGGCCTCATGCTGCGGATTCTGACCCCGTGTCCACCACTGAGGTCGTTCTTTCTTTACCTGGGTTCTTATTTCACCAACGTCACCACCACTAACCGTCGCACTCGGTCCTTCAGACTTACATCAGGACCAGGAGGAGATCCAGGCTTTGTGGAGTCTACAGTTCAGACAGCTTCCACGGTCCTTTTTAAGAAAAAGAAGACAAGCTTAGGAACAGGGTGTTGGCAGAGACCTGAGCAAGTGGGGAGCCCTGAACCGTCTCCGTATTTAGATGATTCAACTTCTGGTAGGTCTACTTCTGAACGCCACATCAACTGCCCAGTTTGTCTGCTGGCTGCAGTTCACAGTGGGAGGATTCTTGTTTTACTCTAGAGGAGAAAGGTCTGGAAAAGCAGAGGGGCCATGAACCAGACACTAAAGGCCCCAGGTTGTCTGCTCACCTCAGACCTTGCAGCAGGCTTTTGGGACTCAGAGCCCCAGGGCTTTACACGGGGGTGTGGGATGGCTGCCACTGGAGGTAGGGGCCCAAGAGGAGATGCAGAATGTGGCCCTGGCCGATGAAGACCCACAGCAATGATGGCTGCTGACAGGGCTGGGAGAGGTGACACAGAGACAGAGGGCACAGGAAATCTGAAATGCAGAGGAAACAGGAAGCAATGAGTTCACCTCAACTTGGCCAAGATAATGTTTTCTGCCATCAGGCAGAAGACGAAGCTTGAAATCATGCTTAAATTCAAGAATTTTAAAAAAGGTTCCATCTCCTGCTCACCCAAGTGTGAGGCTTGTACCTGCTCTGTATATCAAAACGATGAGCCCTGTCACCAGCAGCCATGCTGGCTGGAGGGAAAGATGCCTGGAGGTGCCAATTTTGCCTGGGGTCTGGCTTTCTCACTGAGACCCTTCGGGCCGTCTCTAATGACTTGGTCACAGTGCTACACAGTTGGGTTTGCATGTGCCTCATGTTGAGTTGTGTTAAAGGAACAGAGACCTACCTGATAAAATTCTTTCTCTTCAATCTGGTTTGTCCCCCACCTCCACCCCCAGGGGTGCTCTACCACTGAGCTACATCCCCACCTCCCCTTTGTGAAAGGGTTCACTAAATTCCTTAGGCTGGCCTTGAACTTGCAATCCTTCTGCTTCAGTTGCTGAGATCACAGGAGTGTGCCGCCTCACCTAGCTGAACAGTCTGGTGGGGGAGGTGTATCAGCTGGCTTTCCATCACTATAATAAAATACCTGAGATGATTAACTTATAAATAGAAAAGGTTTACTTGCGCTCACAGCTTTGGAGGTTCCAGTCTAAGACTGCTCTGAGCCTGGGGTGGGTGGGCCAGATGGCAAAGGTGAAGAATGTCTGGTGCAGCAATCTCTCCCCTCATGGCCAAGAAGTGAAAGAGAATGAGGAAGGCCAGGGTCCCACAATCCCCTTCAAGGACAGAAGGCCCCACCTCCTGAAGGCTTTCCACCTCCCAGTAACACCACCCCAACACTGGGAGGTGGGGGAATGGGTAGGTAAGCCTTGGTGGACATTCAACATCCAAAGCACAGCAGGGAGTAGGAAGTAGCCCTAATTTCATAAAATAGGAAACAATGCAAGATAAAATACTCAGAAGAACAGCGTGTCAGTGCCATTAGCATTCAGAAGAGACTGATGGAATGAGCACTACCCGCTTTTCTAAAGGTGCCCCCTTGTGGGAAATGTATCTGTAATCACCCTGCTCCGTACTTGGAATCTCTAAAAGTGTTCTTGCTAGAATATATGTAAATCTCCTTGGGAGGATTGTCCTTCTTAGATCTAATCTTACTAGTTCTTGCTTTTTTGCAACACAGCGAACTGAGCCCAGGGCCTTATGCACGCTGGGCAAGCGCTCGACCCCTGAGCCACACAGCTCTAGCCACTGATCTTCTTTCTTAAGGAATGTGCCAGTTCATCTCAGAGACTCACGTGAGAAATGCCTCATCTCCAACTCCTAAAGTTTTATAGAGTATGGATTCTTTGGTTTGCAGAAGAACTTAAATTTTTTTAAATTTCTGTCTTATCTGCCTTTGACCAAAGGAAAAGTAAATAAATAGAAAATTCTGGTAGCTACTTGCATGCTTAAAGAAGCTCTTAATTGTCGGGGCAATGTCCAATCATCTCCCTCCACAGTCAGCCCAGCTTGACCCTGACCTCCTCCATCTTCCCCCTTGCCCACCTCCCTCAACTGGTCTCCACTGCAGCTTCTTATACCATCTTTCCTGCAGCCACACTGTCCCACGCACCTCCCTGTCTTTGTTCAGGATTTAGCTATTTTTCCTACTCGGACCAGCCTTCCCTTTGCTTCTCCCAAACTTGGCTGTCTTACTCTCAGCTGCCGGGAATCACCCTACGACTGAACCCCAAGGCACTTCTTCTGAACCTCTGTAGTACCTCAGAGGATGTTCACACCTGCCATACTAAGTGTGTCTGCTTCCAGGCCCCATCAGACTGCGGACTCCTTGAGGGCAAGGATTAGGCCTTTGTTAGCTTTAAGCTCCCCCAAAGTGGTCTCTCTAGAGGACAGGAAGTCACCAAAGTGCAGGTATTCAAAAAATCATTGTTGGATACATAATAATAGTTGGAACAATGAGCAATCGAGTTTGGACACAAAAACTGAGGGACACAAGCAGTGGCTTGCAGTGTATTTAGCTCAGGATTTAGCAGATATTTTCTCTAAAGGGCCAGATGGTGAATATTTTAGGCTCCCCGGGCCATGCTGTCTCTGTCCCAACTATCCACCTCTGTCCCTGTGGTGTGGAGCTCACCATAAATAATATGGGAACAATGCACATGGCTATGTTCCAATAAAACTTTATTTACAGGCACTGAGTTTTGAATTTCATATAATTTTCCAATGTCACAAAATATCATCCTTTAGAAATTTTTCTTCAACCATCTAAAACTTTAAAAACTATTATTAGCTCACTGGCAGTGGAAAAAAAACATGAGGTGGGTAGATTTGGCTTGGGGGGGTCACAGTTTGCCAACCCCTTGTTTAAAGCAATAATTAAAATGTTGCAATTAAAGAAGATTCACATCAAAGTTTTTTATATTGGCCAAAAGGACAATGATTGAGTAAATTATAGGATAATTACTTGTGAAAATCTTTTCAGCCAATTAAAATAGTATAAAGACTATGTAGCAACACGGAAAATGCTATGATAAATCGCAAGTTGAAAAAGCAGCCTCCAAAATTATGTCTGCTCTGATTCTAACTATGCTGAATGCATCTCCAATAAACTCTGCACAAATTATGTATGCACAAGGACTGAAAAGGAAAATGAAAGCTGTCTGATTGGTATGATGTTGGGGCTGTGGGTAATTTGTTTTTACTTAAATATGAGTATCGAGCTTCCTTCTAATGCACAGGTTCTATGATGCCATCACCTTGGACATTCAGCTCAAATTATCCATCAGGAAAGCCCCTTTGCAGACAAGGAAGGAAGAGGACATAATTTAAGTTGTTGAGAGGCCAGAAGAGTTTCAAGTGTGTTTCAGTTAACTCCCGCGGTGTAACAAACAACCCCGCACTTAGCATCCTAAAACGATGCCATTGTGTATACTATGCTCATGGATCCTTTGGTTAAGAAGTTCAACCAGGGCTCAGGCGCAAGGGCAAGTGTCTACCTTAGCATAGCAGTGGCCCCAGCTGGGAAGACCTAAAGGGCTGCAGGTGACTTGAATGCTGGTGCTGGAAGATCTAACTCTGGGATCTCCCTGTGTTTCTCTGCTGCTGTGTCCAAATTCCCCCTAAGGACCCCAGTCATATTGGATCAGGGTCCACTCTAAGGACCTCATCTTCACCTGGTCATCTGCAAAAAACCTGTTTTTCAAGCAAAGTCCTTTTCACAGGCACTAGGGATCAGGACTTCACCATTTGGGGAGGGATTCAAAATTAACCTGTGCCAGTTGGCCTGAGTGGGAACTGTCCACTGCAGTGCCTCCAGTGGACTCTCCATCTGGTGTGGGGCTGGGTCCTCAGAGGAAGCATCCTCAAAGCGAGCATTGTACATCAGCCGGGTAGCAGCTGCATGGCCTTTCCTGAACTAGCTTTGGGAGCCATACTCTATTGGTAGAAGCAGTGACCATTTCGCCCAGACTCAAGGGACAGAGGCCTCCCCTCTGTATGGGAAGAACATACAAGAATTTGCAGCCATTTTTTGGAAAACAGATTTCACTTTTGAAAGAGCAGTTTTAGGGGAATAGCAAAATTGAGAGGAAGGTAGAGAGATTTCCGTGTCTGTCTGTCTGTCCTGAAAGCCTCTTCTACTCTCAATGTTCCCCACGTGAGCCGCATGTTTGTTACAACTGATGAAGCTACACAGGCACCCCGTTATCGCCAAAGTCTATAGCTGATATGAGGGTTCACTCCTGTTGTCCTTGGGACTGAGGATGGAACCCAGGGCCCCTCACATGCTAGACAAGTGCTGTATCCCCACACTATCCCCCCAGCCCTAGGGCTCACTCTTGGCATTGCACATTCTAAGTGTTTGAACAATGTTTAATGTCACGCATCCACTCTTATGGTATTGTTTTAGAGTAAGGTCACTGCCCTGAAAATTCTGTTTGCAGCCATTTTAAAAAACTGCCAGAACTTTTTAACCCAGGTTATACAGACCCACTGGGAATCCATACTTGGCTTCTAAAACATCTGTAAAACCCTAGATGCTCTACCATGTGCCGTATGAGCCCAGTCCTTCTCCTGGAGCGTCGGTCCTCAGCTTTTGCCCTGCACTCCGATGGGTCTGTGACCTACTAACGATCAGGCAGGACTGGAATTCCGGGTCCATCTGCCGCTTCCAAGCAGAGCAGGGCACGCCTTCCTTCCCCCGACTCAGGGGAAACGTTTTCTCTCTCTAGCTTGGCATCAGAGACGGCCTTTCTCCTTCCCCGAGGCAGCTCTGCCATCTGCCAAATGGCGTTGGTCTGTGACCCCAGTGTCCTTGAAGCTATTCAGCAGCCATAGAGTGGTCCAGAATGCTCTAGCTCCCCAGCAGACAGGGATGGAATTGACAAGCAGCCTGATCCTCGCTCCCCAGACCTGGGAGGCTCTGTGACATCCCCAACCCACTCCATGGTGGCACAGGAGAGCCAATGTCCCCCAGTAGTCTGCCCCTTCACATTGTCCCACCTGTCTCTTTCACTAGCTAACAAATTCCTTTGAGAGCCAACTTTTGTTGATGGGGGCACTTGGCAAGGGAAACTTAGAGCTAAGCCTAGTTCAACCACTGACGGCTTGGGGGACACTGGCCAGGGCATTCTGTAGGGCATAGCGAGACCAGAGGGTGACTTGTGGCTTCCCAGGTATTAGCTATGAGAAGGGCAGTAGGGATGCTGCATAAATTTAGGGCCAGACTACCGGGGTTGCTGTCCTAGCTCATCCTCTGTGTGCCTTATATGAACTTGGGCATGAATAAGCCTCCCAAACCGTGTAAAATACTTGCTTCATGGGACCACTAGCCTCTGTCCAGGACTCTCCCGGGCCAGGCGCTGCTGTAAGAGCTCCCTGCGTGCCCACTCCTTTAGTGCTCAGACGACCCTATATGCTAGTTCCTATTATTACCCCATAACCAGCAATGCAACCGAAGCACACACAGAGGTTACTTTCCCTCAGTCAAAACAATGTCAAGGGGAACAGCTGCCTTCTGCAATCTGTACCCTTATCCACTACATTACCTTTCGACACCCTGGCACAAAGCACTTAAATCACTCAGTGATTGTATCTACATATTAAAGGTTCAATAAATATTGGTTGGTATGGTTCCCACCAAAATTCTTGTTCAAATTTAATGCCCTTGGGGAGTTAGTAAGAGGTGAGACCTAATGGGATATTTAAAAGGTGATGAGATCATAGGCATCTCATGGATGAATTGATCCATTCATGGATTAATGGGCTAATGGGTTATCTCAAGAGTGAGTTTGTTACACAAGCCAGTTTGGCTTTGACATTTGGATGTGACCCTCTTGCCACGTGATGCCTTGCACCTCCTCAGGGTTCAGCTCCAGCAAAAAGTCTTTTACCAGTAGCATCTTCTTGACCTTGGATACCAAGCCTCCAGAACTGTGAGTTAAATCAACCTTCATTCTTTATAAATCATTTGGTCTCTGGTATTTAGAGATAGCAACACAAAACACACTAAAACAATAGAAGTCATCATTCTGAGTCTCACAGCTTCATCTTTAAGGTGGGAATGATGTCACCTAACTCGTGGGTAGGGATAACACAGATATAGCACTGAGCTTTACATTTAAGACCACAACACTTGAGTCTATTGTCTCTGGTGCTGGCCACATGGCAAGTGACCACTGGCCCAGAGGACACAGACTCAGGGACCAGCACCTTTCCTTGGTTGCTAAGTCCATATTTCTTTGTGTTTTCTAGCTTGTCTAGTACTTTACTCAAAATATATGTTTCATTATTTTCTCTAAGAACTCTAGAATTCCCATCAGTCTTGTACAGGCTGCTTTGGAAAACAGTGCAGATTAATGTTCCTTTCCTGTTCAGGTTTCCAATCTATAAAACAGGGATAAATAAGAACCACTCCCGGGGGTGGGGGGTGAGGAATGAATAAATACATTCATCTAAAGCACCGAGACCCAGGAGATAGGAGCTGCTATTCTCTAGAAAAATCATCCAAAGAAGTTTCCAGTGAATGCAGACACAGGCCCTCTTCCTCTGGATGAGCTTGGATAAAGTTCAGGAGCACCTAAGCGTCTGTCAGGACCTGCTGCCTGAGGGAGCCACTAATGGATGAGGCATAGCTCAGGTATTTGGTGGCCCAGCCCTGAGGCTTTGCCAGCTCTGTGTACAGTGAGCTGGTCAATTACTGTTAGGTGACACTTAATAGCTACAGCAGCATGTGAGGGTCAGGCTCCGTTTTCCATAGCTCAGAAGAGCTGGGAGGGAGGGGAGGGGCCATGATTCACGGAACATGTTTATTGGGTCCCAAGCTCTCCCGGGCACTGGAGAAAGAAGGGTGAATAACACAAACCTTCTGCTTCGTGGTTTGTATTTTAGTGACAGGAGAGAGATAGTACAAAGACATGAAATAGGTGAACGAGAAGGAAAGGACAGTAAGAAGGATGGTTTATGACCAGAGGGCATGTTAGTGTCCTTGCGCTGCTATGACAACTCATACAAACTTGGTGCTTCAACAACACATGTGTATGTTTTTCATTTTTGGACGTCAGAAGTCCTAAAATCAAGGTGTTGGCAGGGCTGTGTTCCTTCTGGAAGGTTTAGGGGAAAATCCATTTCCTTGAATTTTCCAGCTGCCCACTTTCCAGGGCTGGTGGCCCCTTCCTCCATCCTCAAATCCAGCCAGTAGCTTCTCTGGATTGCCAGGCACTGTGTTAGGCTCTGGGGCTGCATATGGCTGTCAGGAAAACCTGTTACCTGCCTTCACAGTGGTCACCACCCAGAGGTGGGGACGCAGAGTAAATGAGCCCTAGAGGTTTTTAAGTGGAGGAGTGTCATGTGTACATTTGGTTTACTAAGCTTGCTCTTGCTGTGCTGTGGGCAATGTGTTAGAAGAGGGCAACAGTGGATGCAGAGAGTCTGGTTAGGAGGATGGTACTGTAGGTGAAGGACGACGGAGGCAAGGAGAGAGAGAAGAGATAGAATCAGAGACATTTAGAGGCAGACCTGGCAGACCTGGGGGGTCAATCAGAGAATGGAGCAGGGCATTACTTCTGTTTTCAGTGGGCAGAGGGCATACAATTTCTNCTCCTCCTGCTCCTCCTCCTCTTCCTCCGCCTTCTTCTTCCATTTATAGAAATAGAGAGCCTTAGGAGAGAAGCAGTCAGATGGGGGATGGAACTGTTTCAGATGTGCTGAGGGATATCATAGATGGGCTCTCCTGACCTCTATTCTGTGCTCTTTGGGAGGGTCCATCCTATACTAGAGTCTAGAAAGGAAAAAAGAGAAACTACAACTCAGGATTCAAATGTGGTTTCGGCCCATCAATCAGCAACACTCACATGAGTCCTGAATTTGGATTCGAGTCCTGCGGAGGAAGAAGCCCATGAGTCTGAAGCTGCCGTTCTGCTGACACAAGTTAGTGGATGTGAACAACTCACTCTGGATCCAACCATTCTGGCCATGGCTGCCCACTGCTGCCCACTGCTGCCCCAGGGCTCAGCCTTGGTCTGGGACATCTGATTTTTCGTTCTCTGGCTTCCCACTTGTGGCAGAGAGCACTTCCCCTAGAAGGTTGATCCTGCAGTGTTGTGGCAGGTTCCGTTCCTGGAGACCTAGCCTGCAGCCTTCTTCAGCCCTTCAGCAGTTTTTGAGCATGTCCACTCTACAGGAGTCCCTTCACACAATAGTGTCAAGACGGATGGATCCTGCTACCTGCAACTGCACCTTGGCCGATGTGGAAGTCAGAAGTGAGTTGGTGGAACCTGCAGGACTTCCGGGTGCAGACACCTGGGTGACACTCAGACGGCGTGAGTCTGGGATTTAAGAGCAAGTGCTGGACTGGCCTTTGTGTGCTGTGAACTTACAGATTATGAAGGGTGAGGTCATCCCGGGAGACATTGCCAAGAAAGGATGCGAAGGGTAAGAGGAAAGGAGGGCCTGGGACAGGAGCTTCGGAAACAGCGGTTTTTAAGAGATGGTCAGAACATGCAAGCTGGCCGTGGGCAGGAGATGGCCAGAAGGTACCGGGCAAAAACAGGGGGTGCGGGTGTCACAGAAGCAGCGGTGGAAAGGAGTTCCGTGGGAACCGACGCCACAGCAGACCCTTCCAGGAGGCCAGGCTAGCTGGGCGGGGCGTGTCCAAGGACTCCAGCTTTGGTGACCTTGGGAAGAGCAATTTGCGTTGCAGTGAAGACAACAGAGTTCAGAAAAGAAGGGTCCAGAGTGAGGGAGAGAAACAGAGACTGCGGAGGGGTGGGGGTGGGGCGCTGCCTTGAACAGAATTTTGCCCATCCCTGGAGGTGACGCTGGATCAAAGGAGGGGAGTTTTGTATTTTAAATCCCGAGTCAAGCTAAGTCACTCTCCACAATGAGGCCTTAATGAGGTGGCATGGGGGGGAAGAAGCCCACGTTTGAATGGGGGTGAGATGAAGTTAGGAGAGGGTCAGAGGGAAGATGAGGGGCAAGAGATGCTTATGCACTTTAATTGTTGTGAAATGCAGGCGTGTGGAATCCAAATGCAGGAAATGGAGAACGGACACCTCTTCCCCTGTCCCAGGAGTTAAGATGAGGCGGAGAGAGCAGATGCATCAGGGATTGGCTGCTGTGGGCCGGGCTTTGGGGACCCATGGGCCCATACTATTTACCTCTCTGTACAGTAATGAAGGTCTCTTTCTGGGTTTATGGAGGCTGAGGGTCAGAGATTTCAGGAAAGGGGCGATGGTCTTACTGGTCCCCCCAGGGAATGGGAGAGCAAGCTCACTAGATTGCCACGTTGGAGGCTTGTTGTGGGTTCTTGACCAGGAATTGACAGCAGGACCAATCTGTGCGATTGTGTGATTGTGCCTAGCAGGACTCGGACACCTGTTCATAGGCAGGGAACAGGTGGTTGGCTCTAGTCATCCAGAACAGGGGGTGTGTTCACCTTGCCATGGTTTAAGGAAAATGAGCAAAGGAAATGGATCAGAGACCAAGACAGAGGTTCTCAAAGGCACAGGGAGCAGGCACACTGCCACAGTGTCTGAAAGCAGGGGGCTCTTTGGGGTCATCACACGATGGGGAACAGTATTGAAATTTTGTGGGCAGGAGACAGTATGTGGAGAGGTACCTCAGGACAAGTCATTGTCCCCTCAAAATTGCCAGGTGCAGCCGTTGATAAATGATGCAAGTGAGAGACCAGGGGCTCTACCTGGGCCAGGTAGAGAGGGAGGGGAAGGAGGCAGGTCAGGTCCAGGAACAGGAAGACCTGAGCGGGCGAAGGTCAGACTGGACTGGGACAGGCTGAGCAGGACTGGAGGCTGTGGTCAGACAGTGGCTGAATCCTCGATTTCAGAGACAGGCTGTTCCCAGGGATGTGGCATAAAGGGGGGCTCCTGAGTAAGAGTCCCCGGAGAAGCGAACGTCCAGATGATGCCGATGTGCGAGAGATTGGCTGGGTGCCACCGTGAGGAAGAAAGAGCCGCAGAGAGCAGGAAGGAGATGCTTTGGGAGTTGTCCTAGGCTGACGGGAGAGCCCAGGGCAAAGACTGCCCACCAGAGGAGTCCCCATCAGGGCAAGGATGGCCAGGTTGTGGACCTGGCAGCGCAGCCCCTGCCTTGCCATGAACCTCAGCTGATCTGAAGGGGCAGCCCACGGAGGCCACTGCCAGCCTCTCTTCACCCAGGGGGTCATCTCAAAGGCACATGTCCATGGCCACCACACGGGGTGGCTGACATGTCCCAAGAAAGCAGGGATTTTTTTTTTCTTTTTCTAATATTTTTTCCCTAAATCCTCGGTACAGTCAAATTGCCCTTCCTCCCAAAGTTCATCAAATGAACTAATGAATAAATATCAAAAACCAAAGCGATAGAGCATAGAGGTTAAGCCTAGCTGAAGGGCCCCAACCCAGCTCCACAGCTTAGCAGGTCATCTTAGGAAAATTACCATTAGATGGGGTTGATACATCACTTCCGTCTTGTGGGTCTTTATGAGGATTAAAAGAGACACTTCAGCTGGGCACAGTGGGGCACACCTGTAATCCCAGTCATTTGGAAGGCTGAGGCAGGAGGTTCACAAGTTCAGAGCCAGCCTCAGCAACTTAGCGAGGCGCTAAGCAACTTAACAAGATCCTGTCTCTAAATAAAATATAACAAGGGCTGGGGATGTTGCTCAGTGATTAAGCAGCCCTGGGTTCACTCCCTGGTACCAAAAAAAAAAAGAGAGAGAGAGACAGAGAGACAGAGAGAGAGAGAGAGAGAGAGAGAGAGAGAGAGACGTCACAGTGTCTTCCAATGGTATCTAGTAAATGCTAACCCCACTGGAATAACCCCTTCTGTCCCTTCCCACTGTACTCCATTCTTGTAGCCACCAAGAGAATGTGTTCATATTTGGACTCCGAGTTCTTCTGTCACTTTCCATATTGCTGTTTCTAGAAAGTGATGAGTTTAGGTCTCTTGCTTTGTACGTCTCGTCCGTCCCTAGTGTGAGGTTCTAGATATAGACGTTACTGACATCATCCAGCGGCTGGATGTCCCCAATCCCACATAAGTAGCACCCTAGACCCGTGTCTTCCAGGCCGGGAAGAGGCGGCAGCTCCTCCTCTTTATGAACGTAGCCCGTGCTTGCCTGGGCCTCTCCAGAGAGAATGTGTTTGTACATTAGGCTGGTAATTAAAGGCTCCCAATAAACTGAGTCTCATTATTCAGCTTAAGGAGCCGCCAAGACAGTGTCTGGCACAATGTCAAGTGTCTGCTGGAGCAAAGCTGAGTCCCGAGTTGCCTATCCTGGGGGATGGCACTGCGGGGCCTCTGCGCTCTCCGCCACACTCTTGTTTACATGGCACTGGAGGGACACAAGCAAGTCCTCAGACTTCTCAGGTGGCGCTGTTCTCATTTCCAAACATTTCAATAGGCCTTTAAGAAGAGGCCATGTCAATTGTCTGATCCAGTGAATGTTGCAATGTTCATGGTCCCAAACCTCAGGCAGGTGCCATCTGTCGTCGGCCACGAGGAAAACTGTTGCCGGTCCTTCTTACTAGAATGTAAGAGGGTGTTTGAATCCAAGTGCAGACAAGGGCAGCTCACTTTGGTGGGAAGCTTGCTTTGGGTTCCTTCGGCACAAAATAGAGACTGTGGTTCAGACTTTACAAATATCTCTCCTTCCTATTAATCACTTTCACTAGGGCTGGGGAGGCTACTCAGCTCTGTGAGATGCAAAGTACTTTCCTGGTATCATCTAACCTCCTCTTTACTGTCAGGTGTTATTTCTTATCCAGATTGGGGATAATATCAAAACTAAAAGCAGTTGTCACCACAGTCACAGTGGCTGACTTTTATTGATGACTTTCTTTGTACCAGGTACTGTTTTAAGTGCGTTGCAAGAAGCAGGATCAGTGGAAACCAAAAGAACAAAGGAGACATTCAGTTTGCTTTGCACATATTGCATTTTACGTGCTTGCTGGGGGAACTCGGGGTGGCACAGTTTTGCACAGATCCTGCTAGGAAAGACCTTGCAGCTACAACTAATTTCAATTTTCCCCATGATTCTTACCATGGCTTACCAGGCTCTGTGATTTTTCTCCTTCTCTGAATTATTCTGGAGAAGCTGAATCACTATAATTAATCGTCACACAGCACTAATGGGGCATGACTATGTACTGGGCTTTGTTGTGAGCGATTTCTAGAGGTTCCCTCATTTAATCCTCTTGACAACCCATGACATGGGTGGAATTATTATTCCTGTTCTCAGATTAGAAAACAGAAGCACACATAAATTAAGCAGTGTGTCCAAGGTAACAGCGCTGGTAAGCACTGGGCTGAAACTGACCCAGGTGGTCTGGCTCCATGGTCCATGTCCTTGGTCTCCTGATGGAACATGATAGTCCTTATGTCAAGTTGGGACCCAACTTGAGAAAGATGGGATTGGCAAACCAACCTGAAAACGCTTTGCTCTGTATAAAACAACAAAGGATCAAAAGAGACCAACTGACTTCTCAAGGCAGCCGAATCTCATTCTTCAATGTCCAGGTTCATTGCTGTTTCCATCACACCATGTTGTCACTGCAAATTCAGCATGAAGAAACCAGAGTACCAAAGCATGTCACAAGAGGCAGGTGACAAGTTTCAATTAAACTCTGGTGGGTTGTGTAACAACTAATTAAAATTCGTTTTTCATTTTCCTCCATAGAAATGCGTACTCCTCTAATCCAGAGGGGAAGAAACTACCCGAAGCCCTCGTTTGCTTGGCCCTCCTGACCACCAATGGGCCAACTGTCCTTTGCACATTTGTAGATTAAACTCCCAGGGCAAAGTCCACTTCCCCAGCTCTGCTCTGTAGGTGCTGGCTGCTTGCACCTTGGCTGCCCCATATTCCCATTGGCCTGGGTTTCCTGGAGGGAGCTGACTTGGGCTATGTCTAGCTCATCTGGACAGTGCAGCGGAACACATTGTTACACCCGTAGCACACAGGACACCTAGGGAATGTCCTACTTATTTGTTTGTTTTTTTTAATAATTTTTTTAGTTGTAAGTCGACACAATGCCTTTATTTTTATTTATTTATTTTTATGTGGTGCTGAGGATCGAACCCAGTGCCTCACCCACGCTAGGCAAGCGCTCTACTACTGAGCCATAACCCCAGCCCCAGGGAATGTCCTACTTGTAATGAGACATTTCTTCGATGGAGGAAAAGTTGCTCAGAATGAGTCCTCCTAGTTTGCCCCCGTGGAAATAAAATTATTGGCTTATAAAAGAAGAACATTTATGAAATCATCCCTAAAAGCCAATCACCCGCCATCTGTGGGCTACATACTTTGTCTTGCCCACTGGACTATCTCTGTGACTTTGTTTTTAATTTAGATTTTTATTCGAAAGAGACAGCTTGTTATTACTTTTAAAATCTGTGCGGAAGTGGAGAAGGACGTTTTCTTGTAAGAAAGTGGCTTCCTCTGTGCCTGCAAATCAGATGGAAATAGCAGGCCACATATACTGCTGATGGCTTCTGGAGAGCTGAGCCAGGCCATGGGAACCTGTTGGTGGCACACTCCATGCACGCTGGACTCTCTCAGACAATCAACCATGCTGTGGTGGCCAAAGACTCGGCATATGTGAGACTTGAAATGTCAAAATTATTTAAGCAGTTCAGAGAAAATGACCTTGAAATCACCTGTACCTGGAGGAAGCCATTTCCTCACCACTTAAAAACACCCCAGTGCATATACACGCGCATGCGCACACACACAACCTATCACACACACATAGGTTATCAGAGACCAGAAAGCACCGACATGCTATAGTATATACAACTTTGTTTAATCTAAAACCACTGACTGGTTCTCAGCTCTGGCTCTATCTTACAACCCTTGGGGACAGGGGTTTGGACATCTGATGCCAGCCCTCAGCCCCAGAGATTTTGATTCGCTTGTTCTGGGGTGGGGCAGGAGAACCGACTGTCTCTATTTGCCTGGATTTGAGGGGTTTGCAGGGAGTAGGACTTTTAGTGCTAAGATGAAGATCATCCCGAGAACAGGGTACCAAGGAGACAGGCTCTCTTTGTAAGTATCCTGGAGATTCAAGCCAGTTAAGTGCGAGAACCCTAAATGCTCTGGACTTTAACCCATGTGCTAAGGACAAGTAATTTAGGGCTTGAGAAAATATTGTTCCGTAGAAGATATAATAATAATAATAATAATAATAATAATAATAATAATAATAATAATAAAGAAACTCTTTGTAAATGAGAAATTCCTGCCAAATAATCCCTTCTGCCTCTTTCAGGGTCCCAAGGGCGTCACCCCTCCCCCGGGGTGTTTAAGCTTAAGCAGGGAGTTAGCTACAGGGCCCCCGCAGCTCACCAAATCCATACCCTGAGCCTGTCTGTTGGAAAAGTGGGGAGGGAATCCTGACTTGATTATTTCATGATTAAAGAAGACTCTGGGGGAGATGTTTTGCGCAGGAGCCCAGCATTCCAAACTGGGTCACTGCCGAGCAGAGCCTCCTCAGCCCAAGCTGCAGGAAATACCAAGCAGAGCAGATCCTCTTTCCTTCCCTTCCTGTTGGCATTCCAGTGACTTGTTTATATCCAACCAGGCTTGTTAACATGGCTTGTTTACATCCATCCATCTTCCCCCAAGTTCCTAAGCCAGGAAAGAGAGAATAAGAGCATGCACACCCAGAAATTTCTAGAGGCCCTGTGGCTCTCAACCCTTGGAAATCACCTGTGAACCTTTAAAATAGGCAGGTGCCCTGGTCCCTCCGTCCTCCAATTCAGTCAGAATCTCTGCAAGTGGGAGCCAGGCAATGCTGTCTGGAGCTCTCCCAGGTGACTCATGCACAACAGGGCTGAGTGCCCCTGCTCTAGAGTACTGTTTCTCAAAGTGTTGTTCCCGAGCAGCCACATAGCATCACTTGGAAACTTAGATAAGAAAGTTCTCAGGCCCCAGTGATCTGGGTTTTTTTTAGCTATTGGTTTTTAACAACCCTTCTAGCTGATTCTCATGCACCAATAAATTTGAAATCAGTCTAAAGAACAAGACTGTTAAAATATGTATTTTAACCTGCCGAGATGCTCTAACGGTTAGCTTTTGCCTTTCATTTTCTTACCTGCAGCCAAATTCAGTTTCTGACTCTCTGTAAGAAAGTGAGTCCCTCTGGATGAGAAAAAACACAAAAGACACTCTTGGGTCTCATCTCTTATTTCTGGTCTGGGAATCAACAAAGCACAGTAATATTATGAAGCAACGGAGGTAAATTCTTTGTTCTCCTATAATTAAGTTATCTACCTTAGTATTGTTTTCTAAGGTGAAGATTTCTAGTCTTTACCTAGTATTTCTGCATCTACATCTGCCAGGGGAAAAAAATATGCCCCAAAGAGGTTTAATTAGAGAGATACTGGGTTGGCATTCCCTAGGGAAATCTATGCTATCACCGGAGGGGTGTTTATTTTGTAGAATGGAGGGCAGAGGACCTAAATTCTCTCCAATTAAACAGGGTTGAGATAAACTTCAAGGTTGGAGAAGAAAGAAGACAGAGAAGAGGATGTTTGGCAGCAATTTGAGCTAAGAGAAGCGAAAACAAAGACAACTTGATCTGTTCTCTGGGGAGTTATTTAAATTTTAGGATCTGAGATCTTTTGGCCCAAGAGTTACTGAGTGTTTTTGTATCGAGGAAGTTCGAAGATTTGTTTTCTCCTGTCCTTCCCTCTGTTAAAGAAAAACCTTACACCAATTAAATTCAGTAGTTTATTTGAACAAAGAAAAACACAGACAATGGATGAACAGGGCAGATCCTAGAGCAGGTTCTGAAAACTCCAACCAAGAGTGGGCTCAGAGAGCATTTATAGAAAGAAGGAGATAAGAAAGAGAAAACTGGTCAATTGGCTCCGGCTTCCTCAACCAGTCAATTGGTTACAGCTTAACTGGCTAGTTGTTTAAGCTTAAGCAGGAAATTAGCTACAGGGCCCCCGCAGCTCACCAAAGTTTGTCACTATGATTAAACCCTATACTGGCTTGGTCTGTTGTGCCCAGTGAAGAAACGCAGCCCAAATCCAGGGTCTGCTACAAAATTTTATTAACACCTTCAATTTAAGCAATGACAGGAAAAGGCAGCTGACTTTGCATCGGTATATTTATAAATCTCTTACAATGTGTGTAACCAAAATGTGATGTTTTTTCCATGTCGAAATAAAAAAACGTCAGGTGGCAAACATGCAGTCCCTGTTTTAATTTTCATAACAACACTGTGAGGTAAGTGTCTTTGATCCCAATTTCCAAATTAGAAATTGGAAATTTCTAAATAGCTTACTTATCTGTAAAATGACAGGGATAAGCTTCTAATCCAGGTCTGTCCAATCCTCAGGACTTGGTGCTGCCATGGCCCTCTTGATAAAGAGGGCCATGGGTCAGCCTCATAATCTGAAAGTCCTAAGGACTTTGTGGACTTATTTGACTCAGAAAGATAGTAACTGGAACTTAGACTGGACTTAGGGAGTCAGCCAGAAGTTCTTTGCCCAACAATATATATAAAAAGTAGTCCAGAACTCACTCCCTACAGGGAGACATTGTCAGGGGCCATTCCTCTTGGTGATAACATCTATTTCAGACTATCTTTAATCTAGAGTCAGGCTGGTAGAATGAGATAGTTCAGGATGCTAACTTCAAAAATGTTTGCATAGCAATCAGCTGTGGAAGATAAGAGTTCTGTCTCTAGGGCAGAGGGCAGATTTGTTTCCCAACTAGGATTAAAACATAAAAGCTAATCTCTTGCCCTGGGGCAAAGGTTGGGCACATTGCTAGGCCCTCCTCATAGGTTTGGGGGCTTCATCTTGAGGTTCCTCAGCTGTCACACAGACCCATCCACCTGGGCCTGCCTCCACATTGCCCACGCAGGTCTTGGGGGCACTGGGAACCAATGTGGCCTTGAATACAAAGTCCTGACTCCAAGTTTCTGACCAAGGAATCTTGTGTCTTTTGCCAACATTTTCAGCATGCTCACTTGGTAGCTTGGAAATAGGGCCAGACCCCTCCCCATCCTTGAAATGCCAGCACATTGTGTCCTACACACGTCCTCAGTTTCCATGCAGCCAGCTGGGGATCCTGCCACTCTCCCCTGGTTTGCCTCACGGCCCCTGCTGTGGTAACTGAATCTGAGCAGGGTCTAGAGTCAGGCAGGTGGAAGGAGATGGTGCAGGATGTTAACTCAGGAAGACCGGAAGCTCAGTGTACCATATTGAAACCCCGTGGTCATCGGATCCCTGTGATGTCATTTTTTTTTTTTTTTGGTGTGGGTCTTGTCCTCTCAGTACACATAGACTGAAATGAATTTTCAAATTCCTTCAGCCATCACCCACAGCCCCAATCCCCGTCCCCGGGTCTAGGTTAAACATTTTCAGTTTACCAATCACTCCTCCTTAAACATGATGATCTGACTGTAGTTCGTTAAGCTTATTTCTGAATATATTCCATTGTACCAAGACCTTTAAAGAAATTGTCTGGCTTTTGAACAGGTAGTATGTGCGTTCAAGCACAAAATACAAAAGCTATGAGGACATTTTCTTCCCATTCTGACTCAAGTTCACCCCAGCCATCTCTCCTCTGCTGGGCCGACTCTTAAATAAAATTAGGGAAAAGCTTATCATTACATTAGCAGATCCTTTGGTTCCTTGGGTCCTCATTCACATCAGTTAAAGTTCAAAGAGAAACAGAACCACTGGAGTACTGTAGACTGAGGGATTCATTCCAGGGATTTGGCTTATGGCCCCCGTGGGCATCTGGTGTGGCGTCTGAAGGGCAAGATCAAGGTGATGAGATGGAGGTGGGCAGGCGAAAGACCAGCCTGGCCCCTGCCTCTCAGTGTCTTCAGGCCTAATCATGCCCTGCCCTGGAGGAGTGGGCATGGGGCTGCTTCTCCACGCCAGCAAGAGAGCTAGCAACCTGTGTCCCTGCCATGGTGATTCTGCCCCACCTCCTCCATGGCCAGGGCCTGGCCATTACTTCCCCATTACCTTTCAGATCTGAGAGGTATTCCCTTACGCAGAACCAGGAAAAGAAGGGGTTCTGGGAAATGTAGTTCAGCTGAGCAGGTGGACATGCAGAGTTGGAAATCCGAATTATTTCAAGGCTGGAAACGTCTTCCTATTTGTGACCTACTTTTTCTTAACAATGTTCATCTTATCCTTTCTATGTTAAAGTTTATGCTTCTTGGTAGAGAAAACGGAAGACAACTAGATGCATCCTCCTTGCTTTTCCTCTCTTGGTCATTAGTAATGGGCCCTATGCATCAAGGGGTGGACTTCCAACTCTGGTGTCCCACACAGCCCAGCCCTTCCAAATGTCTCCTTAAGTGTTGACCAGGACCCCTGTTTTCTCTGGAGGGTACTTAATGTTGCTTGTTGTTGTCTACTGTAGGATCTAAGATGGGGTGGCCTTAATTGTCTCATGGATCACAGGTTCTCTCTTCTCTTGCTGAAACATTAGAAGTAAGTCTGATGTGGGGATTCCCCAATCTTCCTCAACAACGCGGAGCCTCACTACCAAGGCCAGGATAGTTTCCTCCATTGTCCATCACACCCTTCTGTGACAGCTTTTCCTTTGGGGAGACTGTACTTTACACAATTTACCACAATGCGGGCAAAACTATGTGTTCATACATGCATTTGTGCATGTATGTGTGTGTGTGTGTGTGTGTGTGTTTCTACAGAATATTTACCCTGGTGAGGTAGGACCAACCTCACAATTTGATTCTGCAACCACTGTCCCCCTGGGTGTGACTTCTCTGCAGCAGTCTGTGGTTACAGGGAGTATGTGGGGGGGGGCAGAATTGGCCAATGGCTCTAAACACCCGGGAAGACTGGCGTAGCCCCAGGCTGGACTGAGTCCCCGGGAGACAGTCACTGCCCTGCAGGTGGAGGTCCCAGAGAGCCCAAGTGTAGATCCTGACGTAGGCAGGGGACCACAGGCCATGTTCTGTGTGAGGTCAACTTTGTCCCTAGAGTCTTCTTGCCTCTCGGCGCCTTATCTAGACCTTCTTTGAAGATATTCAAAATGCTCCCTTCCCTTGGCCCATCACAGGAAAAAACACCCTAAAATCCTATTCACCATAAAGGGGTCGTCCTTCCCCACACTTTTAAATTTCAAAGGAAGGGGAGTGTTCTGGTGGCTCACCAGACAGGGGAATTTTTGGCATGTAAGCAGATTTTCCCAGATGTCCCTCAAATGACGCTGATGCTCACTGTCCAGTTCTCTTGCAGCTGTCATTACTGACAAAAAACAGGTCACTAAGATTTCATATGGTTGGTCCTGCTACCAGGGAATCTTGTGACGGGACAGATGTGGAGGGCTTCTGCTGTCCTGTTGCTCACACTCACCCTCCTCTTAAAAGCCTCAGCCACCAGAAGCTGGTTGTCTAGGGCCAGCTGTCCTCGACACTATGGTCTAGTCCTGGAGCCCCTGGGCTGTGACTGCCCCAGCCCCACCCTCACCCCACTTTGCATACCCCCTGGGCTCTGCGGGAGCCCCTGCAGAACCAGACTTGCTCAACCAGTGGAGCAGGTCTTAAACATGAGGTAAGATTCACCAGGAGTCTGCACTACAGCTAACCGGGAATCTATGATGGTTGTTTTTCTTAGAAAACTCCTTGGAGGATAAAGGAAAGGGGAAGGGGGTGAGAGTATATAAAAGGAAGAAGAGAGTTGCGTGGGTGGGAATATAGACCATCTGGATTGTTCACGTTGAATCTCTCAAGTCAATGTCCAGGAGATTCATTCCCCATCACCCACAAAGTGACAAAGCTGGGGCCCTTTTTTGAGATCCAGGAAATGGGTCTGGCTGTTTTTCCAACGAATCCACTAAGATTTCTGAGAATCAGAAAAGTGTCTAGGATTGAAGCTAATGTTAATATACATACCAATCCCATGGTGCGGGGAGCTCTTGTGAAAATGCAGAAGCTGGTTGTCTAGGTCATCAGAAATACCCACGAAGAACAACTTAGAGGAGGAAAAGTTTATCTGGGCTCCTGGGTTCAGAGGTTTCAGCCTGTGATCGATCGGCGGCCTCCATTGCTCTGGACGTGATGTGAAGCAGGACATGGTGGTGGAAGGAGATGGTGAGGAAAGTTTTCAGCTCAGGGCAGCTGGGAGGCAGAGAGAGCATCCGGAGGTAGGAATAAGATATATAATCCCTAGGGACATGCCTTCCGTGACCTGCTCCTCCAGCCATGTCCTATCTGCCTCCAGTTACCATCCAGTACATCTTTTCAAATTATTAATCCATCAAGGATTAGTCCACCAATTGGGTTAGAGCTCTTATAATATGATCATCTCACCCTTTAACACTCTTGCATTGTCTAACATGAGCTTTTGGGCCCACCTCCTCTCCAAACCGTAACAGCAGCACAGTGGGTCAGGCTGGGTCAAGTCCTAACAGTCTGCACTTTTAACAAGCTCTCAGGGAAGACCAGTGCTGCTGGCCCAAGAACCTCACTTAATGAGTGAGCGTTAATAGCTGCACTTCCGTTAGGGCCATGGCTACTGTTGTGGGCGGAATGTTTGTGTCTCCCCAAAAGTCTTGTATTGAAACACTAACCCCCAGTGTGGCTGTACTTATATATGGAACCTCTAAGGAAGGAATTAAGATTAAATGAAGTTATAAGACCAAGACCCGGATCCAAGAGGTCCATTTAGAAGACCTATGAGAAGAAACATCAGAGTCTCTCTCTCTCTCTCTCTCTCTCTCTCTCTTTCTTTCTCTCGCTCACTCTCTCTCCTTCTCTCCCTGTGGAAGCACAGGAGAAAGGCCACATAAGCGCACAGTGAGAGGGCATCCATCTATAAGCCAGGAAGACAGCCCTCAGCAGTGCCCCACCGTGTTGGTGCCTTGATCTCAGGATGACAGCCTCCACCAGGGGAGAAAGATTTCTACTGTTTAAGCCACGAGGCTGTGGCATTTTGTCACGTCAGCCCTGGCTGACTAGTACAGCCACCGTGATGTCCACCCAGATGTTCCAGCCCCATGACCATTAAGACTTCTGAAGAACCCAAAAGACCAGTGGTCTTCAAACTGGCAAGTGATGGTCTCTCAGCCCCCGAGTGGCTGCTCCCTCTTCTCTACCTCACCTAACGCTCCACTTCACCCTCTCATTGAGTCAGTGGAGCGCAGCCTTGGTTACCCACCGGAGTAATCTAGGAACTCTAAAAAACACCTCCTCCTGGTTTGCACCCCGGGAGAGATGCTCATTTACTTGTTCTGGAGTGTGGCTTGGGCATTAGGCTTATCTTAAAAGCTGATTTTTAAATCAGCAAGTGTAGCCAAGACCTAGAACCGACGCTCCACACAAACACTTTAGGGCGAGGAAGGGGTTAAGACCAGCTGTACTCCTTGTGGTGGGGAAAGTCCGGCTCACCCTGTGCAGTGTCTAAGGGTTACAACAGCAGAAGGAGGTCAGGAAACAACAGCCTTCTCTCCAGAGTCAAAGAAGGAACCGAGAGTGGTCGGCTCACTGTTGCATACAGCCTAGCCGCTGTGTACTTGGGTGTTCATGGAATCTTCCAAACCAGACAGTGGAGTGGCTCCTATTAGGTGAGAAGTTGCTGGGTAACTGCAAACCATGAGATGGAAAGGAGGCTCCCCCTCCACGCCCCTCCTCCCCGTCTCTTCTGGCCCAGCCCCTCACAGCCTCTAAAAGTGCTCAGTTGCCCTTTTTATTTCAGTGGACTGTGCTTCTCAAGTTCCTCAGGGATCTCTGAGTTCCCTCTCCTACCCTGAGTCACTGGTCAGAAGACCTTTGAGGAGGAATTTTGAGCTGAGACACTAAAGCGTAACAAAAGCACAAGGCATTTTCTCTTCTTCTTTCCTTTATTTAAAAAAAAAATCTCCCTTTCTATTTACATTTATGGCTTATGTTAAATCACATTGCTCTGACCTTGCCATGTTTCATTCATTCATTTCTGGAACTGTGCTATGTTTTTATAGGTAACCTGAGGAACAAGAGAATTCCAGCACTCCTTGGTGAGGAGCCTGCTTTTACTTCTGGATTGAGCCCCCCACCAACAATCTCAGATGCCCAAGTCCTGGACTAAGTGTGCTGGGCGAGGCTGCAGATCCGTCTCTGGGCTGGATTAAAGATCTGATAGATACAAACATGTCTGCTTTAGAGGTGCTTTGCTTGTACTTAGTGAGAACTGGAAATCACCCATCTAGAGCCTGGGATATTGCACACATTTAACATATGGCACCCCGTTTACTTCTTATAGCAGTCCTATGAGGATAGACATTAGTATCATTTTATTTTATAGGTAAATAAACTAGGTTGTGAGACATTAAGTAGTCTCTTTGTCCAAGGTCTGGGCAGTATTAGAACTGGGATTTATGATCCAGCCATCACCTTCCACCCCTCCTAGGTGATGTGCGCGCCTCTCCATTGTCTGGAGGTGGAATTAGACTCCAGGTCCAGTTAACCAGCAGGTTTCTGAACAGGAACAATGTACTGCTTGTCAGCTGCGGGATGTCTCTTCCTGGACTTTGTTTTTTGTTTTGCTTTCTTTTGTCTTTCAAGCCAGTCACTGTCCTCCTCACAACTGGAAGGCATCTCATCATTTATGGAAGATTTTACTGGTAGATTGGTTCCTAGAATTTCCCCAGTTACTGCCAGGTCTTAGGATACAGTTTTTCTTTTATCCCTTCAAAGACCTTTTCAGTAAGCAGTTAAGCAGGTCTAAAAATACATATGAATGCAGAGAACTTAAATAATAATAAAAAATCGACTTTTTGTTTCTTTTCCAGTGATAAATTATAAATTGCATCCTTTATGATTTTCCTGAGTCTGAACAGCACCACATCATCAGCCCCAAGTGCCAGCTTCACAATGACTCCTATTAGCACATGGCTGGCTGGAGCCTCCCAGCAGTGGCTCATCATTTCTATTTAAGAACATAATCAAATGCAGCCATCTTCAAGTTGCACTGCCTGGGCTGGGACAGGATCCTTCACCAATATGGAGCCTTCTCCGGCCCAGTATCATTGGGAGACACTTGGTTTGGCTTGTCCAGCAGCTGGGCAGGTTTTGCACAGCCTTGAGCAGTTTCTTGCAGACCACTGTCCTCACTGTCTCTGGAGTCTAAACCAGTACTTCTGAATCAAAGTCAAACTGTGGCCTCATTAGCAGTCTAATCTGTCCCACCAATGGAATCAGCCAATGGAGTTTGCCCAAGATTTGGTGAATTTGGTTCCTTCTCTTTGAGAAATCCCACAAAAGACCCTAGAGATCTCAAAATACCTTCTCTTTTGTCTCACTTTGGCTCCTTGTTCCCCTCTTACCTATGATGAAACTACTTCAATACCTTTTATACAACACATTTTAAAATTTCAGCCACTTGATTTCCATTTTCACCAAAGTTTAAGTGTTGAGACATGATGTTGAGAAACTCTGAGTAAATCGTCGAGGTTTCTTCTATGAGTAGGGGACAGTTAATCAAGTGGGCCTCATAGCCTTAGACAGGATAATAGGATGCAATGAAGATGTGTTGAAGTCCTAATACCTGGTGTGCCTTTGACTGTGGCCTTGTTTGGAAACTGGGTCTTTGCACAGGTAACTCAGTTAAGATGAGGTCATAGCAGAACAGGTTGGGTCCTAATCAATGCAACCGTCATCCTCCTGGGAAGAAGAGACACAGAGACAGAGATTATACCATGTGGTAATGGAGGAAGAGACTGGAATGTTATGTCCATACACCAAGTAATGCCAAGGACTGCTGGAAACTCTAGAAACTAAGAGAAAGTTCCAGGAGACACTCTCCCTTAGATACTCTTCAGAGAGCATGGCCCTGCCAACTCCTCAATCCCAGCCTCCTAGCCTCCAGGACTGTGACAAAACCAGCTTCTGTTATTTTAAGCCACCTGGTCATGACAGCTCTAGGAAACCCAATCAGACAGGAAGGATAGGCTGGTCCTGGTGTAGAGGTTATGGGATTCCTTGGAACAAGGAACCCTGTGCATGCGCCAACCCCCTTGGTGGCTGTAGGTCCAGGCAGGAGCCATCAACAGTTTGGGATGGATAATTTTTTAGGTCTAGTGTTTCTTCCCCTTGGAAGAAGATCCTGTAAGCCAGCCACCATGACGTGAAGGTTCTGGGCTCTCACCTTCAGGAGGAGCCAGGAACACTGACCAGAACAGTGCAGGTTGCACATGATCTGGTGTTTGAACTGGCCCCAAAGAGAAAGAACACGGCCCAACTTTGTCTATCTCCTGTTACGCCCAGGGCCAGTTTTTCTAACAAGAGACAGGGCACACCAACTCTCTCTGCTATAAAATGTAGGAGCTCAGTGGCACAAAGCCTGTTCTTACCGACCTGATCTTGCACCACTCTTAACCTTCTGCAGGGTAACGAACACTCTCCATTCTCATTCTCCTACCTTAAGCTTGGACCATCTCTGTGTTTAAGGCCTGTGGGGAAAATAATTCAGAGAACCTATTTAGTTATCTTTTAACTGCTAATTCTACTAGGTGCTCAATAACTGTTGATCAATACATTTTTATTTTGCATTCAGAAATGGATGTCTGTTAAGTGAATGCTGTATGCATCATCCAGAGTTTCCCCCCCACCCCGTCCCTGGACTAAAGCGCTCATCCTTCCTGCTGCTGGGAACGTGGGGTTTCAGAGGCTGTAGTTCCCCAGGGATGGCCTGAGCTGATGACAAGCTGCCTTAGCCAAAGCCATGCCCTTCCCCAGGAATGGCCTTCATTTGATGTAGGTGTTCAAAGTCCTGGTCCCCTGGTTGTGTGTCAGCATGTCTCTGAGGGGTCATCCCAGCTCCAGAGCCCCCCCAGGATTGGCCTCTGGTGCAGCCACATCAACAGCAGCTTGACTCCTTCTACCCATTCTGCTTCCGCTCCTCCCATACTGGCCTTGAGCACCCACTCCCCAATAAACTTTCTGCACATGATCTCAGTCTCCAAAAATCTGTTTTCCAGAACTCCTGATCTAAGACATCCTTCAACTTGATGATGTGTAGGAGAGAAACACATTAACATTGCTTATATAAAAAAAAAAAAAAAAGACACAGGATCTGAGATGCATAGAGCTACTGGCAGGAAAATGAAAAGCCACCCTGGGTCTGCCCTGTCTCTGTACCCAGGCTGGTGGCTGAACCTTTAAGGAGATGCATGAGGTCTGAGCCCTACCAGCTGTCAGGAGGCTTTCTTTGAATAAGATGATGGATGAGCGTCCGTGGAATGGACATGGTCCTGGGAAGGGTTAAATGGGCCTTTCAGAAGGTTTTTCTCTCCCACTCTGATAAAGGGAGGGGGTTTTAGAGTGCTTATTAGTTTTCTAGGGTTGCCATAATAAAGTGCCACAGACCAGATGGTTTGGAACGATAGATGTTTATTATCTCACAGTTCAGAGGCCAGAGTCTGAAATCAAGGTGTCCGTGGGCCAGGCTGCTTCTGAGGCTCTCAGCAAGGGTCTCTTCCTCTCTTCTAGCTGCTGGTGGTGCCTAGCACTGCTTAGCATTTCTTGATTGACAAGCACATTGCCCTGAGCTCTGCCCTCTAGTTCACATGACATTCACCCTGTGCGTGCCTCTGTGTCCAGATTTCTCCCTTTTTGTAAGGACACCAGTCACACTGGATTCAGGCTTCATCTACTCATTTTAACTAATTGTGTCTTAAACTATCATAATTCCAAATGCGTCCCTATTCTGGGGTACTGGGAGTTAGGACTTCCACAAATGAATTTTAGTGGGGATGTAATTCAACCCACGGCAGGCTCCTCTGACCATTTTCTGTGGAGTTCCCACTTTTTAGTTGTGGAATCCCACATTTTCCTCCCTGGCCTAGCAGAGGCAGCTCAGGGCAGAGGAAATGTGACCTGCAGCATCAGGCGTACGTCCGAGACAGGTTCCAGTTACAGAAGGATCAGAATGGTGAGAAGCTCTCCCCCAACTGTGAGGCCCTGTGGACTGGAAGCAGGGTCTGTGCATTTGGCTGGTGGCCACGGGCACACAAACAGTGCCCCGTTCCTTAACTGATGTGGAGACTCCTCCTTCGAGGATGGGGAGCTCAGGTCCTCACTCCTTGAAGTGTGGGCTGAGACCCCCAATTTACTCCCAAAGGGCACCATGTGGAAAAGGAAAAGAGAGAGAAAAACAATCACGCACGTCCTGAGGGACACTTTACAAGATGCCCGTGACAGTACCTTGGCACCACCAAGGTCCTCAAAATCAGGGAAAGTCTTTGAAAGTGTCATAGCCAGGAGGAGCCCAAAGAGAGACGATGTAACGTGATAATCCAAATGGAACCCAGAGCAGAAAATGGATATTAGGTAGAAACTAAGGAAAATTTAAATACTGCTACCGACTTTAGTTGATATGAATGTATCAATATTGGCTCAATCATTCTAAAATGAGTACTGCACCAATAGAAGATGTTTAGAACAGGTGAGACTGGGGGAGGGATCTTGGCAATTATTCTGTCAACCTCAACCTCTTCTAATATAAAAAAAGTTTTTAAAATCAATTTTAAAATGATAGGCCTTTGATTACATTCTCGAAACTCTAATTGTTCCATCTTGTGTTCAGAGAGTGTACCTTTGTTCTCCTTGGATTTCCTTGGGCTCTGGTGTGTGTGTATGTGTGTGTGTGTGTGTGTGTGTGTGTGTACCACTGGGGATTGGACCCAGGGGTGCTCTCCACTGAGCTACATCCCTAGATCTTTTAATATTTTATCTTGAGACAGGGTCCTCTAAGTTGCTGAGGCTGGCCTTGAACTTGGAATCCTCAGCCTGCTGAGTCACTGGGATTACAGGCATGCAACATTGTGCATGGCTCCTTGTCCTCTTTTCCTCATAGCCTTAACCACACACTGAAGCAGAGCTGTCTCAAGGCACCCATGTCTTTGTCATCAGGCTACATCTCTAAGTCACTGTTGAGATCCCTCCCCCACCCACACCGTAGATCCTCTGCTTCTGTAGAGTAGTTCTCCACCTTGGTGTGTGTAATCACCTGGGAAGGTTTTATAAATCCTATTGTCCAGACCTTGCCTAGCCCTGCAGGTGGCCCAGTGTGCAGCCCAGCTCAGGAACCTCTGCAGTGTGCCACCCCACCTCCCCGCAGATACCATCTATGTTGCAGGTAATCCCCCCTGGCCCCTGCCTTCAATTTGGTTTTACATTCCTCTTCAGAAAGCACAGTGATTTTGCAATTCAACAACTTTAACAAAGATTTCCCCCTTCTTTAGCAAATAAGTTCATTCTCATAGCTATTCGAGGAGAAAATGGCTTCTGCAAAAGGTTTTTTACTCCCAGGGATGATGTCATCCATGTGTATGAAGCAGGGGCCTTGGCCAACCAGGGCACTGGTGGGAGGTCAACATTTGGTCAGGGCATGATTGGCTGAGTATCAGTCCTATTTATTCTTTCTCTAACTAGAGAACCTAAAGGAGGAGATATGGAGAGGAGAGAAAGAAAACTCCTCATTCTTATTGTGCTATATGATGTACTGAGTGTAAGGAGGGCACTGGGTCCCCCAGCAGGCAATCCCAGAGGTCCAGCTGCTCTTCCACCTTCCCGCAGATGGAGGGTCAGCAAGGTTTGACCACAGGACTTTGAGAAGGCAATAAAATGGCAGATACTGCACCTCAGACTGGTTTTCTCAAGGGGCTCCCCGCAAGATTATGATGCATCCTCCTCTGATGCTTTTGGGTGATTATTGTCTCTGGAAAGTGTGTCAGCTGCCCACCTTCACCAGGTGACAGAATCACAGCCAAATCCAGACAGGCCTCCCTGTTCCTCCTCCAGCATGACCCAGGAATAAAAAGGCTCAGAGCCCAGGTCTTTTATTATTTTTAACCTGGACCCTGGGAGCCAAAAGACAGGGTTGCCCAGGCTTATCCTCCGTCATTTCTGGTCAATTGCTTTGACCTATTGACTTTGTGTCTGAGCAGGAACTCCATTATTTCACGAGCAGCGACGCCATTACCCTAGTGAGCAAATGTTGATTTAACCTGTAGGTCTCCTGATGCAATTATGAAGTCCACTCTATCAGAGGCTACGCTGTTAAAATTGGAGAACTTTTTGTTTACTCATTGTCCTTCAAAGAGTATTTGTAGAAAATTGCAATATTACCACTCCCCATGAACCAATCAGTATAAATTGCCACTTTGACAAGCTAGAAGTGAGGCAAAGATGTTCTTTGTTTTAAAAAGTGCTAATACACTGTTTCTTTCTTTTTTCAATTTTCTGTTACATACTTAAGAAGATCTTGTATGGTCCATTAATTTTGCTATAAGGTATTATTTACATTAAATAATAAAGGCAAAAATTAATTGGGTCTACACAGTGTATTTCCCTTTGTGATTTCAAATACATTTTAAAAATGAAGTACAAACATGCCCAGGCTTGCTCTGATTATTTTCTTTTTTCTTAAGGTCTTTAGAAAATATTTTGATAAAAGGCAAACATTAAATATCCTTAAAGTTTTAAAGTCCAAACAAAATTTGATAACACAATCAACAAAGATACTGGTCCAAAAGCACATCTCACATTTAAAAAAATGAAGGTGGTTTCCATTGTGATCCACAGGAAGGGTACATTATGTTTTCTGACATCTCCACGACTTGAATGTGTCTGCTGACTGAAGTTAATTTTGTTAAATGTTATTATCCCAAAGTTTTCCTTTGGTAGTTTCTAATGCGGGTTAATTTGAAGAAAGAACATTCACTGTAGATAGAATGATAATGAAAGAGCATATTTTACTAACACTTGTATACACTCTATTCTGTAATAAATGTCTCAGCAAATTCCCAGATAGCTGCAATCTCTTCACTATCACTTGTTAATGAGTTTATGCAAAGCAATAATACTTTGCTAAAGGATTCTTTATTCACTTCAAAAATTTTTGTGCCTTTTGAGTGTTTATCATGATGAACAGTTCATTTTTTAAATTTTATTTAATTTTTTTTCTAGCAGTGCTAGGGACATAATGAGCCCTTAAAATAACTAGTCTATTTGAAGCAAATGCAATTGAAAAATAGTTTTGCTTATTTTGGGTTGCAATCACAATCTTACCATGATATCAACTTGATGAGGCTTTGCTTCTGATTATTTCTTGAATCAAGGAAAATAATATTTACCCATATTTTTAAGAAGGTTCAAACAGAAACTTTCTAATCACTTTTTTTAATTGAAGTTTTAAAATGTTTTTATTGAAGAATGAGCTATACCGAAAAATGCACAAATTATAAACTTGCTGCTCAATGAATTATAGCAAAACTAATACTCCAACAAACAACGATGAAGGTCAAATTTAAAACTGTCACCAGCACCCCAGAAGTTCCCTGTGTGCCCTTCCCAATGGCTACTCCCTTTCTTCTCCAAACACATCCACTGTTCTGACTTCCAACACTGTAAATTAGCTATTTCTGCTTTGTACTTTAGATAAATGGAATCATGCTGTGTATCTTCTGCACTAAAAATATCCATAAGATGCATTTCTATCATTGTGTTTGAGAAATTACATCCATCATCATGGCTTTAGCTTCACTGTGGGGCTAGACCATCAGTAAGCTATATATTCTAGTATGCTGGCTATTTTGGTCACTTCCAATTTGGGGCTTATGATGGTTAATTTTATATGTCAACTTGGCTCAGTTATGGGCTGCCTAGATAGTTGGCCAAATATTATTCCTGACATTTCTGTTTCTGGATGAGATTCACAGTTGAATCCATAGGGGAGTAAATCAGGTTGTCCTTCCTCATCCAATCCACCAGTTGAAGACCTGACTAGAACAACATGGCCAACCCTCCCCGAGGTAGGATTCCTCCTGCCTGGATGCCTTTGAACAGAGCAAAGGCTGTTCTCTGACTTGGAACTTGAACATCAGCTTTTTCTGGGTCTCGAGCCAGCCAGCCTGTTGATTAGAAATATACTAATATCTCTCCAGATTCTGAGACCTTCAGGCTCAGACTGGAACCAACCCTTCTGCCCTCCTGGGTCCTCAGCTTGCTGTCTGCACATTCGTCAGCCTCCATGATCACAGAAGCCAATTTCTTAAAATAAATTTCTTCCTAAATATATGTGCATGTACTGGTTCTGAATCCTTAAAGGACACGGACTAGCCCAGGTCCCTTTTTAACATGGCTCTGAGCATTTTTAAATGTTTCTTTGGCATTATGCACATGCACTTTGCTGAATAATCTGTCCAGGAGGAGAACTGCTAGCTTAAAAGGTGAGCATAGGTACATCTTTGGTAGACACTGATGGTTTTGCAGAGTGATCATGCCTGCTGTCTACCACTTCCACCCCCAGGGTCTTGGCCAGCCATGTGTGAACATTTCCGCAGCGCCACACCCCGACAAACTGATGCTGGCCTTGGCCTTGTCAGTCTTCCACATTTCAGCCATTCTGTTAGGTGTGTATTTTGGTTTTAGTTTGATTTCTCTGGTGACTAATGAGATCAAGCTCCTTTTCATATATTTATTGGACATTCCACTGCCCACTTCTGTGAAGTGTCTGTTCAAGTCTCTTCTCTATTTTACTATTCATTTGTCGATTTCTTGATATTTATAGTATATAAAGTATAATAAAGGTTTCTGAACCATCCGTCACCTTCCTTTTCTCTGAATTTTTCACTCGTTAAAGGCAATACTTTTGACTCCCCATTATGAAACCTGAAATGTTCATGTTCTGTGACATCAATTTAGGGTATCAATTTAACTGGGTAGAGGGACACCTAGGGAAGTGGTAAAGTACTTCTGTGGACATGTTTCAGAGAAGATGGGCCTGTGGGTGGTGTTAGGTCGGTTGGAGGTGGCTAGGGGAACAAAACACCAGTCAACAACAAATCAGGTGCTGACAAGCAATGATAACCACCTGTCAATCAGCGGGGTATCCTGACTGATCCTGGAAGGACATGGAGCTCAGCAAGATCCCCCGACTAATCCCAGGAGGTCAAGGGACCCTAAAAACCTCCCGTTCCTGTCCCAAGCCCTCCCTTCCTGCCCTAAGCCTGATAAAATTCTAATCCGGTTATACCTGGGTACGACTGGCCTAGACCCACTGTGTTGGACTGGAGAGTCTCGCCTGGGAGCAAATATCAGTAAAGCCTTGTTCATCAGCTTTTAATATGCCTCCTTTTGGTCACTGGTGCATGAACTTACAGGTGGTTGAACCGAGTGGGGCAGACTCACCCTAACTGTGGGCAGCACCATTCAGTCAGCTGTGGCCCCAGGCAGAACAGGAAAGCAGATGGGAGAAAGCTTCTCTCTGGCTCTTCCTTCCAGAGAAGGGCACCTTTGTTCCCGCTGCTGCCCTTGGACGTCAGACTTCAGCTTTGTTAACCGATGGAGTCTGGGACCTGCACCAGAGTGGCCCTCGGGGGGGCTCTTGGGCCTTCAGCTTTACACCATTGGCCTTCCTTATTTTGAAGCTCCCACTTCCTTGGACTGAATCATCTAGCAACTGCTCTGCTGCTCCATCTCGCAGGTGACCCTCGTCCAACGTTTCAGCCTCTGTGATTGTGTGGACCAATAAATTCCTTCACATATATTTGTGTGCATGTGCATTCGAGTGTATAAAATCTATTGATTTCTCTCTGTATAAAATAAGTCACCTAGAAAAATCCTTGGCACACAGTAAACATTCAGCCAATACTTGCTGAAGAAAAGAGAAAGGATAAAAGAGAAGAAAGGTTTATTACATCCTTACTTCACCATCTTTTTTTTATGCAGTTATATCAGTAATATAATTTTAAAATTATTTTCCAAGGTTCATAAAATTTGAATTTTGCTTGACTTTTATGCTTCCCTTCCACAATTGATCTGTAAGTTGATTTTTAAATTTCAAGGTCCATGGAGAATGTGTTCATCATTGTGATTGACTGTATTTCTGCAAACTGGCTATAGCCAGTCCAGTCCCACGTACTTTTCCAGACCCTTGCCATTCCTTCATCAAGAGGTGGAGTTTATCTCCACTTTCCCTGAACTCCTAACAGAGTCCAGTGAAAGTCAGGCTTGGTGCTTTCTTATTCTATTATAACAGGAGACATAGCTTTTGCCTGATTCATGTTGGGATATGCGGTTTAGAGCCCTGAGCCATCATGGAAGAAGTCTAGGTCCCTGAAGCCGATATTTTGGAGAAACCATGTTATCCAACCACGTGGACATAGAGATTTTCATAATGTCCCCAGCTGTCCAGCTTTCTAGTCTCCCATCAAAGGCAGTACAGCTGAGTGGGAGGAAGCCCCAGGGTTGAATCTGGGCCCAGTCACCATCAACCTGCAACCTCACAGATACTTTGAACCAGAACCACTTAGTTGAGTGCTTCCAAATTCCTTGGCCACAGAGACCGTGAGAGATAATAAATGATTGTTGTTTTAAGCCATTAAATTCTGAGGTGATTTGTTATGCAGCAATAGAGAACTGGAACAATTGCTTATTGTAAAACCAGTTAACATGATTGAACCACGGGAAAAAAAAGGAGACTTGCTCTATTTCATCAAACTTTGGCCACTCAAATAAAAATGTTTTGAACACCAAAAGCAAATCAATGCTCATTGCTCACTCTAACCACTCAACACTATGCCGTGTCTTAGCTCGCCTCATTCTGATAAAAGCCATTTTTGTCCAGCTCTAAAATTTTTTTTCAGCTTTTATCTGACTCTTTTTTCCTTTTTAACAGAAAAGATAATTGGTCTGTATTTTGTATGGAAATCTACTTTCTTCTGGGAGATATTCTCATGGAGTTCTCTGACCTTTCCCCTCGGTCTGCTGCTTCCTAGTTAGCTGACTAGATGTCAGGCTGGGATTTCATTAAATACTCTCTGGATTAGCACCTCACATTTTTTTTGAATCTTTTCTTGAGTTCCTTTATTCTATTAGAAAATACACTTCAATAATTTTTAAAAGATTCTGGGAGCATAAAGAGTCTCAGTCAGGGCCCACCTGTAGTCTCAATTCTGCCCTTGCACATGATGGCCTGGTCTTCAAATCATTCTCAAGACCCTCCAACTCAATATGTTTTAAAGACATTATTCCATTGTCTTCTGGCTTTCTGCTTTGTTGAAGGTTGTTGTTTGCGTGGGCTTTATCTTGTCCAGTGAGGAGGTCCATGGAACAGGGTAGAGGAGAGTGTGGCTGCAGGGTCACGGAGCAAAACCTCTGGAGACCCAGCTGAAGCAGGTCTGATTTTACTGCTTAGTTACCATGTTTATATAGTCAGGCAGTAGCTAAGCAGATTACAGGCAGCCTCCAATACAATTGCTGGCCAATTGTCCTTGCAGCAACCAATTGAGGAACAGGCCACGGAGCAAGCGCTGGGACTGCAACACGTGGCCTCACACTTAGGCGTTGTGCCTACAGGGTGAGCAGCCTGCACAAGGGGAGTGGGCTGCCACTCAGGCGCCCTTAATGTATGCCACACATGCAGTACTCCATGCACTTGTGCCCACAGTTGTTTACCTTATACTGGTTCTTTGGAGCTAACCTATTTTTTTTATTTGTTGTTTTTAGATATACGTGGCAGTAGAGTGTATTTTGACATTAGTACATATATGGAGCACAACCCCTTCCAATTAGGATCCCATTCTTGTGATGTACATGATGCGGCATTTCACTGGTTGTGTATTCATATATGAACCTAGGAAATTTACGTCTGATTCATTCTAGTCTTTTCTGTTCCCATCCCCCTCCCTTCCCACCAATCCCCTTTGTCTAATCCAGTGGACTTGTATTCTTCCCTCCCCAGACCCCTTTATTGTGTGTTAGCATCCGCATATCACAGAGAACATTCAGCTTTGATTTGGGGGACTGGCTTATTTCACATAGAGTGATATTCTCCAGTTTCATCCATTTACCAGCAAATGGAAACAACCTATTTTTCTTTCCGGTGATGGGATTTATCTCTTTGCTGTTATGTTCCAAAGCTTTCTACAGACATGCCTGAAACCTGAGTGTATTTTATTCAAATGCTTGGCATTTGCTGAGCTTTCTCAATCTAAAACCCTGAGTCCCTTTTCAGACCAAGACAATTTTCTTTATTGCGTATTTACATCCTTCCTTCCATTGTTTCTCGAACTTCTTTTAAACAAACACTGGGCCTTTGTATCTGTTTTCACTGACTTAACTGTTCCCTTATATTTTCGTGTCTTTTTTTTTTTTTTGGTCTGGTCTTCTGGGAGATGTCCTTCTCTTTATCAACCATGTCCCTAATTTGGTCTTTAATTATTTCCATTCTATTCTTTGGCCCTTAGTTGATTATTTAAAAAATTTAATAATCATTTCAAATTTCTAAAAGTCATTTCTCATTCTCTAATTGATATTTTTTTGTTTTCACAGTAGCCAGTACTAGTTTCACAGATGCCACACCCTTCCAAAACTATCTGAGGATAGACTCTTTATAAATTCAACCTCATTTTTTTCTGTTTTCACACAAACCTATATGTGTTCATCTAATATTTCTCTTGCCTCTTGTTGATTTCCCTTAAATATCTCATGATCCTTTGTTGGTCATTCATATATATGATTGAAGCACTAGCTTGATTAACACAGGTCAATGAATTGGGTTTCACTAACACGTGTCTTTACCCAGAAGCCACTTTCTGAATGGAAGGTGTTTTAGACAGCTGTTTTGCTGCTGTGACTAAAGGACCCAACCAGACAATTTTAGGAGAGGAAATGTTTATTAGAGGACTTATGGTTTCAGAGGTCTTAGTTCATAGAAGGCTGGCTCCATTTCTCGGGGCTCTTGGTGAGGCTGAACTTTATGGCGGGAGAGTGTGGCAGAGGGAAGCAGAGATCTGCAGTTGCCAGATGCAAATATATACCCCAAAGCCATACCCCAATTCCCACCTCCTCCAGCCACACCCCACCATTTCAGTTATCCTATTAGGGGATTAATTCACTGATTGGGTTAAGACTCTTACAACTCAATCATTTCTCCTCTGAACCTTCTTGCATTGTCTCATATGTGAGCTTTTGGGGAACATCATATCTAAACCATAACAGAAGGTGATGGTAGTAGCTCTATCTGTGTGGATGTTTCTGCCACAATCAAGCTTCCATTTAACCATCTAGTTAAAGGCTATCACAAATGCCCAAATGGAAAGGGCTTTATCTATAGATGGGGTGGAATTCTACTTTGAAGTGAGGTTGGGTTTGTGTTTTTGTGGAATCTCTAAAGCCTTTTGGGCTGAAAAACCATCTTGCTTCCTCTCAAGTCCCTCGTCCTTCCCCTGTCCTATATTGTGAGCCCTGTAAGACAGTCCATGATGCTCCCACTGGAGGTCAATACTTGCTCTCTGCATGGAACGGATTGAGAGGTGGGACGACTGGCCCAGTGTTCTGTGGCTTGTCTGTCTGTGATAACTGCCCTGACCACAGCTCAGGCCCATGTTTGTCTTCCTTTCTGTTGGCTCCAAGCTTGGAGCCCCTCTAGGTGAGGACTGTGGCTGAAGCCTTCTCACTTCTGCTTTGCGTAACAATATGGACCACTTGCTTTCTGACTCCCAGAAATTTATCCACGTCATTAGAATTCCTGCTGATGATATTCCTTTTGTTTTCAACATTCTAGTAGACTTTTATATAGCTTACCACCCTTTCAATAGGACCTCAGGAGAAGGTGTAGACAAACACCTATGCTCCATCTCCCTTCTTGAATTGGGATTGTCTAAAAATCCCTACATTTTTGTATTGCCCAAGACAGTTAGTCAATAAAGTAGCTTTTTCCTAAAGCAGTGAGAGATAAGATATAATTATGTGAATTTTTATTTCTTATGTATTATATTTTATTTTTCTCAGTTCTGGAGATTGAATCCAGGACCTCACTCATGCCACAGAAACACCCTATCACTAAGCAACATCTCCAGCCTGTGTTAATCTTTATAAAGGAACAACCGTGAGTCCAAAAACCAGAAGAATTATCCTTTCCAATATCACCTTCCTCACAATTAAGAGTGGCATAGTTATAGGCTCCGTCTATGAGTAAAATCACCTAGAGTAGACTGCCAGGTTACTTCACTTACTAGCTAGATGTCAATGGGCAATTACTCCAGCTGTCTGGACCTCAGTTTTCTTGTCTGTATAATGGGGATAGTGAGTCCCTCCTACAGGATGTTGTGAAGATCAGAGTACTCAGCATCGTGCCTGATATGAATAATATACTAACGGTCCTTGGTAGCGGCGGCAGCTGCGACAGCAGACTCTCATCCCAGTCGCGAGACAGTCTCCCTGATAGTCTATCTTTTCCTAGACATTGTTGTTCTAATTAACCAGAGTTATGAGCCCTTTATGAGTTTGAGTTTTGTTTGTATGACCTTCAGTCCCAGCCTCCATTTTAATCTCCAGATTGCAGGGTAAAGAAAAAGGAGTACAAATTAAATGCAGATGGTAGAAGAGCATGAACATAATAATAATGCCTTGCATCTTCCAGCCTTTATCTCATTTGTTCTTTCAAAACATTATGGTGCATGTAGTTGAGGCATTTATTGAACATTTATCTAATAAACTTTTTTTTTTTTTAGCAAGTTAACTTTCAGGGCATCTGTTGTGGGGGAGAATAATAGTTTTCCCCAATTAACACAGCATTTTAAAAAGACCCATTGAAATCAAATGTATTTTTCCCAATACTTGGGCCTCATTGTAAATGATAGAAACAGTTTTTGTAGGCAGCAGGTAAGCCTTGGTAAATGAAAGCTTGAAAAGCACTGGACATTTAGTTGCTTTTTATTTTAAGTCTTTCTCTTTTTAAAAACTGGGCAGTCCAACACAAAATTCCAATAAGTAGAACAGAGAGGAATGTGGTTGCTTTGGGCAAGGAAGGTCTGGGGGACTGGAATTCCGGCCACCAGGCCACCCTTCTGCCCTCAGCCCCTGCCTGGATGGTGGCTGTAGAACCACATCTTCACCTTCCAGAGTCCCAAGGGACAGAGCTTGAAAATCACTGATCCAAATTACTCTAAGGACAATCTTTATTCTTCCTATGAAAAGGCCACCATTTTTATGAACCTGCTTTATTTGCCAGACCAATGTGTGCAGAAGTGTTAGTCCTCCCAGTGACCCCTCCTGGATGACACTGCTGTCACCCTATTATAACAAAGAAACCAAAGTTCAGGGAAGTGAGCCACTCACCCCAAGGCCTACAGCTGACGAACCAGGATTCGACATTTCACTCATAATTGTCTGACTCTAAAGTCTGTCTTTCTACTTCCTCAAGGTGAATGAGAAAATCCCTAGGTTCCTTTCTGGCAATGAGATTCTGTGTTTCAGAATACTTTTTAAGGAGAAAAGCAAAAAACATTGACCAAAACATAGATACTAAGCCAAAACCAAGTGAAGGAACAGAGAGAGATAGATAGAGAGAGAGAGAGAGAGAGAGAGAGAGAGAGAGAGAATTTGAGCAGAAAGAGGTCAGGTTTAACCAGTTTGTCCAGACATTGCTTTTTCTAAATTTATTGTGGAGGGAAATGGTTTTTATAGGTATTTTTCCCAAGTAGTTTTCTTGGTTTTACCATTTTCAAAAGGAGCCCTGGTTTCTTGCTTTCCTGTTTCGGCCATTGGGGGTCTTTCAGTGTATGTGATGATCTGCTTTTGGGGCCCGTCATGTCAATGATGTTGTTGCTCAATTTCTGGGCTCTCACGATACCCAAGACACTGCTCCAAGTGCCCTGGCCCTTCCCTGTGCTGTGAGAAGCCCAGGGAAGCTATCCTGGGAATGCAGAGGCAGGAGAGGACGCTGGGTCACAGTCAGTAGAACCACCCAGCTGGAGAGGAGGGCTGTGTCTGCCAACACCGTCATCCATTGGCAACACCAAAGACACTTTCTGTGGACCCTGTTTCACCATAGGAGAATAGGCCCAGGAGTAGCACCTCATTCCATATGAGCTGATCTGGAGTCTTTGGGAAAATAGTGTCTTAGAAAAAAGGGGGAAAGGTCACTTCTACACATGTTTTTCCTTGTGTTTGCCCCTCGCCATGAGTTATGTTTATTGAAATCCTCCTGAAGGAAACCTTGGGCTGGTATCCATTTCCTAGAGACATAGCACAGTACCGCAAAGTGGGGGGGTGGGGGGGGTTCAACAACAGAAATTTATTCTTTCTGTTGTGGAGGTCAGAAGCCAGAAATCAAGGTGTCGCAGGTCTGTGCTCTGTGGAAACCCGCAGGGGATCCTTCCTCCCCCCTCCCCAGCTCCTGGTGGTTGACTGGCGCTCCTTGGAGGTCCTGGGCTTCCATGTGCAGCACCTCAGTCTCCAGCTCTGTTGCCACCTGGCTGGCTTCTCCCTGTATCTTGGAGGCCCAAGTGGGAGATGGGAGAGGTCACTGTGTCTGGTCCCATCAGCAAAGGCTTCGTGGAGGAAGAGGAACTGAGCTCAGGATAGCTGGGACTTCAGCCTGTTGGGTAGAGGCACAAGTCAACCCACATGTGAATGAATAGGGTGACTGCAGAATGCTAGAAGGAGGGTGTGGGCTGAAGGGGAGAGGGTGGTGAGATTCTGAGGACCAGTGAGCATCTGCCTCACACACTGGTCCTTAGATGCCCACACCTTCACCCCATAGACTTCTGTTGACTCCTTGAAAGGAGTAGTTTCCAGTGAAACCAGGTGATTTCCTTCCGAATCTGTGAACCTTTAGGGTTTTGAGGCAATAAATGAAACACAAAAGCTGGAAGGAGAGGGGAAAGGAAGAGAGAAGGAGCCAAGGGATTCCCACGTGGCTTAGTGTACTTGCTTGGTGACCAGTGGGCAAGATGGAGACTGGAGGCAGACTCCAATCCCACATCACTTCAAAACCCATGGAATCCAGTCTAGCCAAGGGGAGAATCTGAAAGAATATGCAGATCATTTTCCTGAATGAGAAAATGAAAGAAGTTCATTTTGGGTTAAGAGTAACAGACCTCTGCCACTATATTGAATGAAGTAATCCAGTATGGTTTAACTTGAACCCCAAAAGGGTGAGTTGCTAAATCAGCCCCAACAGAAAGAAGCTTCATTGTTAGGGTGTCTAGAAAAAAAAATACTGAGTAGGAGAATGTTTGTGTGTATCTGCAGGTATATTAATAAAGCAGAGTCTATGTAGACAGGAACAAGAAGAAAGTTCAGTGTGTGGGGGGTGCTTCTGCCTACAAATGTTGATAACTACTGACTTCACATTAAAAATGCAATAAGAAAGATAAACAAAATGAAATGAAAACTTCAGAAAGAGACATGAGAACATATTTGTATGATCAAGGTGGAATCTCAGATAATGAAGGAAATTTGGACTACTTAATGATAGATGTTGGGACAACTAAAAAACCATTTGGAAAGATTATAAAAATTGATTTATGCTTTATATAGGATGTAAGGAAAAACTCCAAATGAGTTAGAAAACTCAGTGTAAAAATGAATGTGTTTGTTTTCCTGAGAACACTTGGGTGAATTTCCAACCTGGCAGTTGGAATTTTTTTCTTTCTGTGACTCAATATTCAAAAGAAATAGAGAAAGAGATCAATAAACCTGTCCAAGTATAAATGAAACTTCTTCTTCTCCTTCTTCTTCTTCTTCTTCTTCTTCTTCTTCTTCTTCTTCTTCTTCTTCTTCTTCTCCTCCTCCTCCTCCTCCTCCTCCTCCTCCTCCTCCTCCTC
>NW_025999913.1:11684023-11792429 GCF_001458135.2 Marmota marmota marmota
CTTCTTCTTCTTCTTCTCCTCCTCCTCCTCCTCCTCCTCCTCCTCCTCCTCCTCCTCCTCCTCCTCCTCCTTCTTCTTCTTCTTCTTTTGGTGGTAAAACATGCCACAAGCAAAGTCAAAAGACAAATGACAGCCTGGGAGAGATGTTTTGCAACTTTTATCAGTAAGGGACTGAGCTCCCAAACAGCTAAAGCTCTCTTCAAATAAATCATCAGCAACAAGAGTGATAGGAATTGGACAAAATCCACAGACAGACAATTCACAGGAAAAGAAAAGAAATGGCCTTTGGACATATGAAAAAAAAATTAACCAGATTTACAATAAAAGAAAATCAGATTAAAATTATACTGAGATGCTTCTCACCTACAGACTGGTGAACGCTCTAAAAATTGAACAATACCTTCCATTGTCTGGGCTGGAGCATCTGACCCTTGACACACTGCAGGTGGAGGGCAGGATGCCGCAGCCTCTGTGGAGGGAGGAAACACAGCAACAGCTAACGAGAGGGCACAAGCATTTGTCCTTGGACCTTGCTGCCAGAGAACCTTCTTAAACACACCTCCACCAAACAGAACAAGTTTGCCCAAAGACATCAATTGCAAAATAATTTTGCAATCGATTGAAAATCACTTAACAAAAAATTGGAAATACAAATGTCCACCAGTGAAGATTTGGCTCATAAACTGGTAATAAGGCTTTAGAACATAATGTTGTACTCAGAGTCCACATGAAAAGAACCAGAAAGAGTTCTACAGACATGGCATGTCCCCCAGGATGCACGGCTAAGAATAAAAAGAAGCAAAACAGGGGTTTGGGATGCTCTATCTATGGAAGAAATCAGAGGAGGTAAGAATATAAATATATGCATATAAATATATTACCATGCAAGTCTGTATGTACAGATACTCCTTGACTTAGGATGGTGTTACATCCTGATAAACCCATCAAAAATTGAAAAGATCTTCAAAAGTGCATCTAATACATCTAACCTAGCTTGCTTTGCCTAACTTAAAAGTGCTCAAGGCACTTATGCTGGCCTATAGCTGAGCAATGCCATGTCACGCAAAGCTTATCTTAAAATGAAGTATTGAATTTTCATGTCATTTATGAAATGCTATCTATACTTATAGTGAAAAGCAGCAGCAGCATCAAGGAAAATATGGTGAATCCATTGTATGTTGGGAACCCTCTGCATACTTGTATGTGCAAATATTGTGGTTCTTCTGTAGAAAGAGACACTGGAAGGGTAAACCAGAAAGTGTGTTCACCTGTAACAGAAGTGGGGAGGGATATGGGGTGGAAGGGATAGGAATCACTGAGAAATCCTCTTTATGGAACCTTGATTTTGATGATAAAAATGTATTCTAGGGGCTGGGGATGTGGCTCAAGCGGTAATGCACTTGCCTGGCATGCATGGGGCGCTGGGTTAGATCCTCAGCACCATAAAAATAAAATAAAGATGTTGTGTCCACCGAAAACTAAAAAATAAATATTAAAAAAATTCTCTCTCTCTTTAAAAAAAATGTATTCTACTTTGAAGAACACAAGTGGAATTGCCTGCACCAAATGATAACCACTACACAACACCCCTGGCACCAGCAACCTCTAGAATAATTAGTAAGAATGGGGAATGAGAACTGTGTCCTCGTTCCCAATGTCAAGTTCACAGCCCATTCTAGACTCACCTGAGAAGCAGGTGGTAAAGATTACAGGCTCCAGAGACAGACAGGAAGCCTCCAGTCACAATGGCTATTTCCTGCTTCCCTGAGAGGGGGGCTTAAGAGAGACTGATCTCTAGGAGCCCAATTCCTCATCCACAAAGGAGCACAGTAAGACCTTCCTGCTGGCTAAGATGGGGCTTACGCACACACAGTGTCAGGTGCACACAAAATTCCACCCTTATGAATCCCAGGTACAAGAGGCAAACATGAGGTAAGATTGAGAAGAAGAGGGCTTCATTTAGCAATTTAGATTCTAGCTTCCCACGCTCTGCAAACTCCGGTCAAAGAGAGGTCTCCCGGAGGGCACAGAAAGGCATTTCCAGGGCAGCGTGCTCTGCAGAGCGGTGGCCCCAAGAACATTGGCTCTGGGGCCCAGAATTCAAACCCGGTCACCTTTGGCCTCCATTGTCTGCTTCCTGCTTGCTCTGCGGTGCCGTTTCTCTTCCTCTCCAGAAACTGCTGTGAAGGAGTTCAGATGTCTCTGTTTTATTTTGACCTTTGACTAAGAAAAATAATTCCATGTCTGCAACATAGAACGAACTCTGAAAAGTGCCTGCAGGAGGTTTTTAAATCTTTGAGCTTGGTGGAGCTGCTATTGGGAACTAAACCTGGGATCATCTTTTCATTTATATGATTCTGTCTCAGGAAAAGACAGAGACAGAGTCACCTCCTGGTTCCTGGGACTTCCAAAGGGGTCTACAATTGAGGCACAAAGAATGGCTAAGGAATGTAGACAGGAAATAGGAGAGAGCCCTCTGGCCTTGGTTTCAAACTGACTTCTAGTAGACACTGATTCCAGGTGTGACAACCAATTTAGAGGTGTGACTGAGTAAGTCACTCCCCCAGTAGAAAAGACTCAACGAAACTATAATGTTTATGTAAGTTGGTCTTGAAGCCAGATTCATTTACCCATCCATTCACGCATTCATCCATTTAACTTGTTAAATAAACATGAATTGAGTACCTATGACACCCGCTTGTGTTCTAACTGAGAAAAAGAGAGGTTGAGAGATATGGCTAAGAATTGCCAGGAGAGAAAGGAAAATATCAGGAAAGCCTTTAGATTTTTAGGGTTATTAGCAATTTAACAGGTCATTTCACATTATACTTCATGCTGCAAATTAAGACACTGAAGCCCAGAGAGGCATACACAAAACCACACAGCTAATTAAGGACAAAGCCAGGGTCCGAGTCTCCTGACCCCGAGGAGAGTGCTATTTCCCTCATAACTTGCAGCTTCTAGAAAAACTCTGAAGTATGCAGAGAGCAGGAGGAGGCTGGAAAATAGGTAGTTATAGGGTATGGTGGAGAAGGTGAGTGGATGACTTAATTCTCCTTAAAATTCTGGAAGAAGAATGTTCTTTGAGGGCAGGTGCTAGGTGGGTGGGGAAGATGTATTTAATTAATCATTTCATGATTCACTCACAAATATGGGCTTCTTGGGATGACAGCCATTAAGCTCTTGAAGGAAGGCTTCGGCGTGCATCTCTGTGCTAATGAAAGATGACTCACCACACAATCTTACATATTGCTTTCCTTTAAAAATATGTCCCTTTGAATAAAAAGGCCTAGCTATCGCAGTTGAACTTGGATTCACTTGGTCTCTATGGCAACTGCAGCGAATCCCCACAAGTCCCAGGGAAAGGGCACTTGACATCTTGAAGCACGAGAGACAGACCTGTTAAATTATATCCATTCCTGCCGTGGCTGGGAGGTGGAGTGAGGGGAGAAGACATTGTCACATGACATTCCAGAGCTGCAGAACACAAACCCTCCTGTGCCCAGCCTGACTCTTTAAGCTGTGGCTGAGCACTAGAGTCATTCGTGAATAGAGCTCTGAGAAGTGACAACTTCTGACATTCTCATTGACCACCCTTACCCCCAAACCGGTGCATAGTGAGGTCTTGCTATAATTCAGACAGATCTGAAACTGGTGTGACCGTAGAAGGCAGGAAATCCAAATGAACAGTGGCTTAAACATGCAGATTTTATTCTCTCATATAAAATGTCTAGAGAAGGTGGCCCTGTGCACCTATAGCTGCTCGATAAATTACTCCGCCATCCCTAGGGCGGGACTCTTCTTAATGGTCTGAAGGCATCACAGCCTCATTCCAAGGAGAAGAAGTGGGGCGGTGCAGGAGCAATGGATGTACGTTAGCTCTCTTTTAAGGACCTCGCTCCACTCCACATTCCTTCTACCAGCATCTCAGGGACCAGCACTTAACTACTTGGTAACTCTTGATTGCAGGGGAGGTAAGGAAGTATATCCCTATTTCTGGGGAGCTTTGTGCCCATTTCTAAAGTTTCGTACAAGGACCAAGGAGAGCATGGATACTTAGGTGGCCCACAGCCCCTGGCTTGGTGTCAAGTCCAGCTTCCTTTGTGCCTCTAGATCAACCAGGCTGTAGCTCGATGTTGGCTCCCAGCTCTGGTCCATGAGCGCCCCATTTTTTCAATGGTCTTCTTATAATTACGGGCCAGTGATCCTAAGGTTAGGATATTGGTGAAGAGATTTTCTGTTAGTGAAGAGGCAGTTGTATATTGAAGTTAGCCAGAGGGACCTGGGGCCTCAATGGCATGACTTAGTACCGGCTGGAAGTTGGGGGAAGACATGTTCCCAGGTGGATGTGGCTCTTGGTCTCAGGATATCATTCCGGCTGGGGTGTAACTGGGCACAGCCTGAAGCAGAAGGATGCCCCCTCCCCACCCCGTCTGCTGTGGATACAGTGACTTCTAGAACTTGGGGACCAAGAGTCGCAGCTTGGGGACCAGGTATAGGCAGAGATTCTGGGAAAGCCGGAGCCAGCCTCAGGGGCCGCTGAGGCTCGAGTGCACACAGGGTTAGCCTTGGGCACAGCATGTTCTGCTGGGTTATTTATGGGCTAATCCTGTTTGTCTTTAAAGGTTAGACAAGGCCATATTTTCAGGGAGTCTGAGCTTATGTCCCCAAGGAAGGAAGGCCAAAGAAGAAAGTCTTAGAATCAGAATATTCCTTTTAGCTTTTGAGATTCCAGAGACTTCTGAACTCCCTGAAGACATAATGGGCTGTCAGAAAGGGCTTTGTGTCTCAATGCCAGGCTCTGGGGTATTTAAAGCCAGTGTTTCTGACTTAAGCAATAGATTTGGGGGAAATACTTTATCTAAGGATATGAGTCAATTTTCTCACCCTTGAGTTTCAGTTCTGTTCCAAGAGAGGAATGAGGATCAGGGATGAGAACAATAGATAGGCAGTGATAAGGGCCTGGCCCTGCTGCCATAGGCTCAGTGTGGATGGCAAGGAGCCACAGAACCCCAGGATCCTCCTGGGAATTTTGTCTTCTGGTTTTCCCTTAGGGTGCTGAGTGTTACCAAGGACTCGTTGTGTCTCCTGCTTTGCTTCAACATAGGAGAGGAAAGGAAAGGTGATAGCATGGGACACCCAGGGACATGGGCAAGATGCTTTTACACAAGCTCTCTGCAGAGGCTGAAGGAGATCAGAATATGTGACTCCAAAATATGCCACGCTGGAATAAGGATGATTTTGGGCTGAAGGCAACGGAGAAACAGAAGATGCAGGGAAATCTCCCTGCTAAAAGTCAGAGTATAAATTTCCCTTTGCAAAGGTGTCTCTGTGTCTCCCCCATTCCAGGAGGAAGAGAGGACTCATATGACTGGAGATGAACAAACTTAAATGTCCATAAACAAACCAACGTACGGGAATCAATCAAAGTAACACATCGCATCAATAGACTTAAAGAGAAGAATCATATGATTATCTTAATAGATACAGAGAAAGCATTTGACAAAACACAGTTTCAAAACACTTGAAATGCACTTTGTCTTTCATTCGTTTCCCCCCACATATTTACCTTTCCATAATTTACTGCCCCTGGAAGCTCAAATACTTCCCTTTCATCCACAAACGTCCTGCTCTTTGTTAGGATGGTATATTAGCTCTCGGGCCTCACTGCTTCTTTGGGTTTTTACTTCCCATACAATGTACACATTGAAAGAACTAAACTATGAACATAATTTAAAATTCAGGTGAATTTTCTTCTGTTAAGCTGTCGTTTATCAATTTAATTTGCAGGGCCCCAGACACGGAATATAAGAGGGTAGAGAAGAAAGATTTTCCCTCTGCGAAGAAGTACAGGAGCAGCAATATTTTCCGGTGGACACTCTGGTGGTAAAGGCAAGAAGTTGAGTGACACATAGTAGAGACAGGGAAATGCAGGTGGACTGGCAGATGCCAGGGGACAGACACACAGGCCAGTGAATAGGGTGGGATGATTGTCTCAGTGCCTTGATTTTTTTTTTTATCAACTTCCCCCAAATTAAGATGGCACACCGAGAAGAGGGAGGAACAGTCCTGAATTGACACTTTGATGCTAAAGACTAAGGAAACTCAGAATTGACCCCATTGAGTCATTCCTGACATTGGCTAACACCAGGCTTAAGACAAAACGTAAGTTCAATTATGATAAAACAGAGAACACCCCAAACTTGTCCCTCTCCAGTTTAGGGCATGAGAAATTTAACTTGCTTACAAAATCAAACATCAGTCAGCTTATTAAAAACCAGAACCAAAACCAAAAACATTGGATTGGATTTGATATCTATCTGAAAAGAACCGTTCAGAGAAAGTTGTTCTCATTTTTGGAAGGGGCCCATGTGAGTGAATAAAGAAGCATTGAGAAGGGTCTTACAAACCTTTATGAATAATCAGGTCTTATTCAAAATTGTGGGTAAAATGCATAGAAATGGAAGGATCTTCCAAGGAGGAAGTAATCGGCTTTTCCAGGACTCCCTTGGAGGTGTGGTCTCTCCTTCTCTTTACCGTCTTCCAGCAGAGACCGTCCTGGTTGGTCTCCCAGGCAGCCTCCTCCGCTGTTCTCCGTAGCAGCTTCTACTGTCCCCACAATATGACTAACGTCTGCCTTACAGCATCCTTGGGACAAATTGGGTCCCACTCCTCTAGGACAATTACAGACATGGAGTCTTAGCAGTGATGCCTTCCATGCATGCTTCGGCACCTCCTGTATTCATTGATAGGGACTGGGAGTCTTAGCAGTGGTTCTCTTACACACATGGTACCTCACGTCTTCATTGGCTTTCATTCTCTAACCATGGGAGGGAGGGAGGGAGGGAGTGAACAACCTCGGTGGAGGCTGCCAGATGTTCTCCCCTGAGCCTATGGGCTTCTGTCCCTGTCCCTTAACTGGAAATGCTTCCCACCACCTGCCAGCTGTGACATTGGGGCTCATTAAGTCACCTTATTAACCTCCATTTTTCCCATGCATGAAATTGGGATATTCATATTTTTCTCACAGAAATGTTGTAGGAACTGATATAAATCTCAGCACCAGGCACATAGTGGGTACGCCCGGGTGTCTCTTCCCTTTCCTGGGGCCCCTTTCAGAGTGAAGAATGCCTGAGAGTTTCCTGCACCCCAGCTCCTCTTGAAAGATCCTTGAATAGAATTTCCTCAAGGTCAGCTCATCTGCAAGGTCGTGCGTGCATACATCACTCTAATTTTTAAGTGATCTGGATATTGGCTTCTCTGTAGGAGGAATACTGGGAGCACTTGATGTTCTCAAAAGGAAAAAGGATTTGGTCAGTAGATAAATGTGCCCAAGCAATAGGAAATCGAATTGGCCTTAAAAAAAAAGCCCATTGTTTCTGTGGTAAGAATTGAATTATGTTAGACAACGATCAGAGATGTGTTGCTAACTTCCCAGTGGATGCTAAAAATAGGTAGGATACTATGATTTCATTTGCTGGATTAGGGGTGAGAGGAGCTTTAAAACAAATCTGGCTAGGGGCCACTCAGAGTCAATAATAAATTCAAGGTTTATCTAAACAAATAGCAACCAATCAGAGTGAACTTAGACAAAGATAGAGAAACAACAGAAGTCATTTTCTATATTGGCTATTAGAATAAAGGATATAGAACATAAAACTCTATTCAACAAATAGAGCAGAAAATAAAATCACAGACTGTAAAATTTGGATTGTCTGGAGCCCTTTAGAAAGGAGCTAATAGCTGACTTTTCTATATAGTCTGGGATTTATATTTTCAAGCAATTATTTTTTTTAAGACTTCAGTGGAAAACTCCATAATGTAGATCCCAGTTTTTCAAGCATTCTTAACAGAGTATGACGAACCTGATTTAATTTCTTCTCTATTTGGAAACTCATCAGTTCCTATTGATACCTATATTTAGACTCCCAGGTCAACACTGAGATGCCGTCAATATCCGTGTGGGTGTTTGGAAGATGGTCGCCTCAGAGGAGCCCCAGGTTTCTATGCATTTCTCTTCTCTCTGCATGGCTGCTACTTCTCGGTGCTGTCCATCTCTAGTGCCCCTCGTCTCTTTTAATGATTGGCAAGTCAGATCCAAGTTTGTTAAAGCTATTTGTAAATAAGAGTAGATCCGTTCTGATTGAACATTTGAGGGTTTACAGGGAATGACTAAGAGCTTTAGTGACTGAACTTGGGAAGACATATGTTAGTTATCCAGTGTCTTTATTTTTTTTTTATTCTCCTGGTTCTGGACTAGGCCTTATTACCAACTGATACATCACACCTTAAAGCTTTTCATAAACCATAAAGCACTACACAAATATTGTGTAAGCATATCTAAGGACTTCTGTATAGCTTGCATTTAGGGCCCATCCGGCCAGCCATGCCTACCCTCCTTGTCACCTGATGCCATCTGTCCACATACTGGCTACCATTATTATGTGACTAGGCAAATACAGATGGTGCCAGCAGAGTAGAAAGATATCGTACCTGGATCCTGTATTTTATAGTTAGGAGTCACAGTTATCTAATGACTAATTTTTTGCAACAAATACAGCAGGGCATCTTGGCCACTGGGCTATCCCAGGCAGCAGGTGAGTCCCTGGGTTGGAGTGATTGCCCCTGGAGGCCAGTGGGCCTGGGCCCCTGAATCCCCCAGACCAGCCTCTTCCTGCCACAAGCCGTCTTGGTGGTCTGCAGTTCTCTGTGCAAATATAATCTTCTATGTGTGTGCACCACGGTGTGAAGGATGCCGGTCAGCCCTGGGGTGGGGCGATGCTCTGGACCTTGAGGTGCCCTTGATAGGGTTATGGTCACTCTTCCTTCTCTGGCCTGTTGTCTCCCAGCATGCTTTGCTCAGAGTGCAATTTTTGTTCTTGTCACAGTGAACAGGGAAGCTACACAATTGGGTGGTTCAAAGTTCCCTCTCACCAAGCCTGGAACCCAGTCTTCTGAGGGATAGCCCAGCTGGCCTTAATGTTGAAAGGCTTTAAAGATTAGATTTATTGAGCACATCATGGTACACTCTGAAGACACAGGATGGGTGACACAGGACTGTCTTCAGGAACTTGAGAGGGACATAGGTAAGATGGGAAATAGGACAACCCCACCAAGAGGCGCTGAACACAGCCGACGGCCAGATCCTCAGGCTCACTGGACCCTCTCAGCGTGTGCGAGCTCTGGAGTCATGGTTCTGTGTGGAATAACAGCTCATTATGGGATTCGTGACTTCATTAAGGTGCTCATCCCACAACCTATCTACAGCCTCCAGGGCCACCTCTGACACATTTCCCACAGAGCAGAATGGCCAGTTGACTGCCGGCTCCTGACACCACAGTTCTAGAGGAGAGGTCAGGGGAAGCAGGCACACCCAGAACCCAGAAGTTTCCTTCTGAGCCAAACACCTAACTCGGATGAGCTGTCTTTGCCGTCCACCAAAATGGTTTTGGACACTCAGAATGAAGTTGCGAATGTAATTGAGAAAGGTCTAGAAGGGGACAGATCGGCCCTTAAATGGTTATTTATTTATTTTTTTATTTTTTGTTAACTGTGATGCTAATAACTTTGACCTACAAGAGTGGAAGGAAACCAAGCCAGTAAACAGAGCTGTGTCTAATGATGGTGTCCTGATAGCTTTGTTTGGAAAATACAGGAACATTTTGAGCTTCAGAAGGAAATGTGTTTCCGCACCATTTGAAGATTGTGGTTTCCTTTTTATACAAAATGCCTGGAGATTTCATTCAGGGCCCAAGTTAAGTGGGCTTTGTCCTCTGAACACCTAAAATCTTCTGGGTCTTGTTGGGCTTTCTCCTCTCTATCCAATCCTGATTACTACTACTGTCGATGAGCATTTGCCAGGGACCGTGCCAGATGTTTACATGAATCATCTTATTAATCTGAAACGCAGGGCATAATTGTGAGTCAAATCTTATGCTGCTTTACTCCTTCTCACAAACATATTTTTGTGGCATGATAAAAGATCTCAGAGATACTAAAGAAAGAAAAGAGGCTGGCTCATAATGGGGCGTGTGGCTGCCGTTGTCCTGGTGACTATCTGAGTGGAGATGCTTGGAGAACACGCTCATTACTCCTCTGAAGTCCTGCTCTGAAGGCATGCTCCGATCCACATGCTCCAGGGACAGAAGCTCTTTAAAAGCATTCAGATTCTACTCATACTTCTTCACGGATTCTGCAATGAGCTCAGGTCTTCCATGTGGAGAAAGACTTTCTTCTGGCTGTGAGGAGGTTTTGCAAAGCAGACAGTTAGTCGCCCTGGACAGAATGCTGCCGTCTTGCCAGGAAAGGCACAGTGCCTGGAATGTCTAAAGCACAGGCACTCCTGGGTTAATGAATGCTCCATCCATTCCAGCAACCTGGGGGGAACTGTGTTGGAAACAGAAAGGCTTCTCTTCTCAGAGATCAGAAAGCAATGGCAGAGCCTGGACTTTTCTTCTCCCAGGGCTGCAGCCTCACCAGGCCTGAGGCACATTGGTTCCCCCATCCATCCTTCAGTGCACCAAGTGGTCTCTTCTTCAGGGACTTTGAACCTGCTGTACTCCCTACCTGGCAGGTCCCCCTCCCCAGCTCTTTTTAAGACTGGTTATTTTCATTCTCTAGATCTTAGCTCAAAAATTAAGGTACTTTCTTGGACTGTCTTATCTGAAATAGATCTTCCCAAGTTTGAGCATTTATTCTAATCTATAATAATCTTATATGTTTACTCACTTATCTGACTCCCTTTGCCTGTATGTAAGGTCCATGACAACAGGACCTATGTCCCCCTTGTTCCCACTGTGTCTTCATTGCTTAGCACAGAGCTTGGCACAGAGGCCGTGCTCAGTGTATTAAAGTGGATTGAATGGGTGAATTAAGAAATAAATGAATAATTTTCAATTTAGCCACAGTAACAAAGAATTATAAGTAAGTCTGCTTTGCCTTGAATAATCTCTAAGTCTGAAAATATTTCATCTATCAAAATCCTGTCACTCATCACTCTTTCCCACTCTCAGTAAGACTTATCTTGAGAAAATAGAAATGTCCACCCACCTTCCTGATTGCCTTGTGTTTTCCACAAAAATTGGGAGTGGAGAGGCAGGGGAAAAATGGTATCTGGGAGAAGGTATTGATAAAGTTTCCTTCCAGAGACCCCAAATTCCATGGCCCCATTTTGGGGATCCACTCCTGTCTTCAGCCTTAAGCTGTTGAATTTGCAGAAATCTGCAGCAGGAAATGAAGCACTCACCGATGATGCTCGTTGGCTGAACAGGCAGGGAGGGCATGGGCTCGGAGCAGCCCTGAGTGGTCTGCAGGCTGTGGGAGATTGCCCCCACCTGGGCTTCTCGAGGGGGAGGGAAGACTGGAGGTGTCTGAAAGAAGAATCCCCCAGGGATTGAGAGGCCGAGGTGGAGGGCAGAGGCTGAAGGGCAGGGGCGGGAGGTGAAGACTGGGGGAACTCTGGATCTGTTGCTTTGAATCCCAGATGTAGCTGGCTATTGGGATTCTCCAAAGCTTAAGGACAAGAGAGGCACTCTGGCCCTGGGTGGCCTCCACTGTGCGAAGAGAAAGATGTTATAGAATCCTAAGGGGTCGTGAGTTTAGGCACCTAACTCCCTGCCACTGAGCCGCCTTCTCTCTGACTCTAGGGGTTACAGTCTCACTAATTGTATTTCCAAAGAGCTGGCTTCTAGAATGTTCTAAGTACCACTTGGAAAGTCTGCAGAAAGAGCTGGCTCCCAGGAATAAGGAGGCTTTTAGTGAACAGGGATTGAAGGACCCCACAGGAGGTCCAAACAACGAGAGCAGAGTCGGAAGAAGGAACAGAATGTGGGGGCAGCGTGAAAGGCCCATGTGAGGTCTGCTGCCGTTGGTCAGGTGGAGAGGAAGGTAACAGACCATCAAGGCCCAGGGCTGGAGGCAGCGCTCTCACCAAGGAGGAAAAAATAAATAAAAATATAGAGGCTGATCGCAAAGGAGACACACTTGAAAAAAACACCACTTGTGTCAAAGATTGATTGGCTTTACCATCTCCAGAGTGAGGCGTTCATTTAGCAATAAATATTTATTCAATGCCCACTGTGTTGCCAGGTACTGCCTCAGCTCTGGGAATAAAGCAAGGGCTTCTAGAGACAAAAATAAAGTCTCTTTCTTCATGGCGTTTACATTCTGCTGGGAAAATAGGCAGTAAACACAGGACCAAATGGATCAGAAGGTGGTTGATACCATGGAGAAGAACCGTCAGGCAGGGTGGCGGGAGTCAGGTGTGGGCAGCTGGTGGTGTGGGAGCCACTTTGTCTCTGACCTGCCACAGGAGGCAGCTCTACTCTGGAGGTTTTATTCCCTCCCTCGCCCACTTACTTATTCATTCTTTCATTTTGCTCATAATGGGGGAGACTCTGCCTGGGCACTGGAGGAGAGCATTAGACAACACAAGCAAACTCCATCTCTCGGGGCCAGGGCATAAGGAAGGGAAGAGATAGTATTTGTGCAGAGAAGGGACAAATCATGAGTAGCTCAGGAGGGAGAAGATGAAGGTCTAATGCCCCGAGGGGGACTGAGCTTCGAGTACCACGGAACAGTAAGTTCAGGGTTATGATGCCTTCCCTCTTCTTCTCTCCTCCTTCCTCCTGTCCCTTCAGACCAACTCTGCTTCTCAGTAAAGCACTGTGTAAGCTGAGGCTTCACCTCGGCACAAGTGGGGAGACAATGGGAGACCACGGAAGAGACCTCTGAGGTCCAAGGAGAAGACCCCTTCTGCCTCCCCGGCTCTGAGCAGGGTTAGTCTGTTGCTCTCCTCCATCCATCATGGTGGAAGGGCACCACCTTGAAGGCTCCCAAGAATAGGAGGGAGGTGAGCCTCTGTGGCCTCCCTGGTTGGCTCCTCCTGCACATTCTGGTTCCCTTCCACTCCTGTGGCTGCAAGTAGTGACCAGCAGGAAAGAATTCAGCTGGACCATCTGAGCCTGTACAGTAAAGTCAGAAGCTTCATTGACGTATATGTTGATGGTCACCAAAGGCTTCTTGGATGCTTGCCTGGTACCCAGTGTGAGGCTGGGAGGTTCTGAGAGCTGTGGTGGAAGAAGTTGGATCGGAGCCCTCAGAGGGACTCCCCCAGTTCCTCCAGCAGGGCCACACTGGTGCTACACAGGGATCCCCATGTGGCCACAGGCAGCGCTGGCTGGTTCCATTTCAATTGGATTCTCCTGAACTTCTGACCCAGTGCACTCCAGACTAGGTATTCTAACCTGGGAGCCTCATCTGCAGGTAGGTGGGTGCAGCCACCTCACAGCCTCACCAGAGTTGGGTACCATGCTTTAGGTACCTATTAGGAAACTAAGCTCGGGGAGCGGGCGATGGAAGGACCTGCCTAGGGTTACAAATGTGGGTCAAGGCCTTGAGCCCAGCATTTCCAACTTGAGAGGAAATTTTAAAGGAAAACAGTTGTGCTGAACCAGAACATGGGCAGGGTTCCTAGAGTTCCAATGGCAGCCCACCCACCACTGTGTTGCTCGGGCAATGCCTCTACTTGAGGATCACCTGGGGAGCTTTTAAAAGTCCAGTGCCCAAGTCTTTCCAGGAGCCAATAAAAACAGCCTCTCTGGAGGTGAGACCCAGGAAGCAGGATGTTTCTAAGTTCCACAGACGGCTCCAAAGTGCAAGGAAGGTTCAAAGCCATGGTTTCGAGGTGAGCTCAGTTGCTGCTATTGAAAATAAAAATACGATAACTTAGGAACTGCCTTAAAAAAAAATCCCAATCTTGATAATTTGTTCTTTCTTCCTTCTGTAGTCAGACCAGAAGAATCATTTTTCAAGATAAGAAGCGGGGTTAAATGGGTATAAAAACATGAATCAAATTCAAAATAAATTACTAAGTGAGAAGTAAAAGCTGTGGATACTGCAGAAAAGGGAAGAGCAGCAATGACCAAGGCAGAAAGTAAAGCCAAGAAAGTATGAGAGGGTCACTGGGGGGAGGTGTCTGGTGTGGGGTGTGAATGCAGGAAGGGGGGCTGGGGAGTAAGTGCTGTCCTGTGGAAACTTGGGAGCAGTAAGTACCTTGGATGCCCCAGGGATATCAGCTCTTAGAGATGATTGACATGCTTCTGCCACAGGCTGTGAGTGCCTCCCAGGGAGGATAGCCATGGCCCCGGACTGCACAGCATATTCAGGACTGAGCAGGGACACTGTCAGAGCAACAAAAACACAGTGATACACGCCTCAGGTCTTTGCTCAGCTTGGAGGTGGGGTATGGGGAAGTGGATCAGAATCCTCGGGGATGGTGGGACCAGATTCTGGAAACCTCTGGTGGCTTGGTCAGACTTCTCCTTTCCTCCTTCTCTTTGCAGCCTCCATTGCTACACTGAGAATTACTGTCCCATCACCTAATGGACCAGCTCCCCTATGGGTCCCAAACAATAGGAACCTTTGTGACTAGCAGATCATTGGAGCTTTCCGGGGAGCTAGCTATCTGAACAAACAGCCCCACCAGGGAGGGTGGCTGGTCATGATTCCAAATCCCTGTCACTCGATGATTGACACTGATTTCAGTCATGGTTACCACCAAAACCTCCCAAAGGGAGGGACATCGGTGCCCTTTGATTGACAAGCAATATGCTACCCAAGAGGATTTGCTTCCCACAGCAAGCTCAGGCTGTGAATGATGAAGTTTTGTTAACTCAATATATACTCAAATAGTAAAGTTTTTTGCTTTATGGTTTCAGGATAATGGTACATTCTGTCTTAGACACAGTCCGTGAAAGAGTAGTTTGTCTGAACTGGTGACTGGTTCACAGTTGACAAGGTACATGCAATTGCCAGGTGTTTGGGAGACAATCAGCAGGCACCGAGTTTCATAAATGAAACTGTGGTTGAGCTGGGGCAAGCCAAAAGCCTACCTGCATGAATTGTGTTCCCAGGAATTGTGAGAGTTGTGTTTGTGTGTGTGTGTGTGTGGGGGGGGTTCCTACATGTGACCTGCAAAAACCTTGTTGACATGAAACAGGGGTTCTGATAGCAAGTGCTCATGACACTGTCTGAAGACACACAGTGGAGAGGAAGTTTGCCTGGGAACACCCTTTCTAACTCCTTGGAACATTTCCATTGATTCCCAAGTAGCATCTTCCCCTATTTATAAAATAGAATATTTTAGAACATTATCAGAGCATTGAATAGAAAGGCAGATATCATTATCAAAGTGTGTCTAAACAGACACCAACCCCCTTGATGATTCACGACGTTATTATGGATTCCTGAAAGAAGAAAAAAGTCCCAAATTGGTAGATTGGCAGAAATGGTGTATAATGAGGCATCTTTGTGATCGCCTCAGATAGAAAATGGTGCCTTTGATGTGAGTGGCTGTCAAAGTGCTTTCAACACCTCTGTGCGAGGGCATGAGGTAGTGTCATGGTGTCAGGCACAGCAGAAATGGGCACAGACACAAAATTCCCAAACATTTACCCTAACGATCCTAAACAAGTCCTAATGCTCCCAGTGAATCATCAAAAACTAGATCCCTCTTGCCTGCACAGAATTTCCTAAGCTCCTCTCCTGTAGATTGACATCTCTGGCAGAAGCTTCCTTGGGGACAAATGCTCTTATTTAAGCATGGCCAATGCTGTACAATCACTAATGGGAAAGGACACCTAGTATCTCTCCAAAGTGTGACAAAGAACAGACAGAAGCTATTTGATCTGATACCTGGGGAAGAACAAGCCGGAGACTCAGCATTTGAGTATTGACCAAGCCCTGGCTCATCAAGACTAGCCCAGCCAGACACACGCTCATTCATTAGACATTCCGAGTCCTCACAGCTACACAACCAAAGTCAAGTTGTGTTCTGGGAACCTCACTGGTATTTGTTAAATAGATTCCAGCTGGGGCAGATCATGCCTTAAAAAGAATTAGTATGAGTCAGCACATATTTTTTTTTTTAACAGCCACGTAGTACGCATTTTAGATTTTGTAGATCACATGGTTTCTATCACAACCATGCGATTCTGCCATCACAGTGAAAAGCAGCCACAGACTGCACGGTGACAATTGGACGTGGCCTGTTCCAGTAAAATTTATTTACAAAAAAGGCCCTGCACCAGGTTTGGCCAAGGGCCACAGTTTGCTGACCCTCTACCGTCACGTATGCTTTTGAGAATGATATGCATGTGGGGAAGTCGCACCTGCTCACAGAGTTACAGAGTCTGATATTTGGGTGCAGTGGTTAAGAACCCATGCTCTGAATTCAGATCCTGATTGTGCCACTTACTAGCTGAATGACCTTGAATGATTTTTTAAACCCCTCCGTGCCTCATTTTATGCATCTCTAAAATGTGGACTTTAATAGAAAGTTGGGTGGAGTTTGGGTACATTCCAAAGCAGATCCCGAGGAAAGGATTTAGGTCCAAATGATTGCTTTGAGAGGAGATGCAAGAAATTCCAAGTGAAGGTACTCGGGCATCTGAGCCAGTGAGGGGGAGAAGCTCATGAAAGGAGTGTCAAGGACAGGGCCATTACTGAAGGCAACAGGACATCATCACGTTGAGGACCCTTGCAGGTAGCACTATGTAGGATGTTGTCTATGTACAAGTGGTCCTCACTGTCTGGCCTTCATGGGACTGTCCAGGAGTGGACTGAGGGCCCCTGGATGGGCCACAGTGGGCCCTCACTCCCTCCTAGGGTTGCTATCAAGATGCTATGAATCAATATTTTTGAGGCATTTGTGGAAAAAATGCCTGGCATTTAGCAAGTGCCATGTAAGCCACTGTTAAATTAAAAGCAGGTTATCTTTTGAAGCAGTGGGGAGGAAAGCCAGGCACAATAAAACTTAAATTGTTGAAATTTTATCCCTGTAAGGGTAATATTGGATTGCACACTGGATTGCAGAGGGACCCAGGAAAGGTTGAGAAGCTCGTAGGTAGATTATAGGCGGCTGCCTCTCAAATGCTGGAGTTGCAAGTCAGCATCTTATAAGACTTTAGCTTGTGACAGTGTCTCAGAGCAATACTAGAAGGGCTGGGGACAAAAGATCAATAGAATCTGCTACATTTGACATAGGTAGCACAGTAATTGGGCACAAATAATATGCTTTTTATGTAAATGACTATCATTTGCATTACTTTTGCACAACCAGGTCAAAGTTTTCCTCTTCTCATCTTGTTAGTCTTCCACAATATAAAACTAAGACGTGCCATCTTCCCTAATACGGTTACTCAGCACAGTCACCTCTGTTCATGGAGGAAGACCCTGAATTGTAGCCCATAGAGTCTGGCCTTGCCTTGTTTACAGCCTCCCTGACTCTCATATCTATTCATTCTCACCCTGTCAGGTGACACCCATGTGCCCCACCCTCTCCTCTTACTTTTCCATGTAGTTTTAAAGCCTTAGCCATTTTCCCCGGTCTTTTTTTGAGTGGTCTGGCCACTGGTGGACATAATCTTATTACCATATGTGGCAGGTCAGAGAGAGAGGGATCCCTGGCTCCAGGTAGCAGGAGAGGACAGGAACACACTTGGTAAGCACTGAATCTTTAGCATCCAGAAGTTCCAGGGGCATGAGTGGTGAAGGGTTGGTCTAAGTAAGAAACAGAGTGATGTAAAGATAGCACTTGAGCAAGTTGATTCTTGTTTCCAGAATTCTGCCAAATAATCCCATGCAGCAATCTTTGGCATGGATCGTACTGTAGCAATGAGCCTATAGCCACTTCCTGGGACCAGGGGAATGATCTGGATTGAGAAAACGAGAAAATAACCACACCATTTACCCAGGTTACTAAAGACAGTACCCATGTTACTGCTCAGACATTTCCAAACAACAGCATGTGTCTCCATCAAAATAGTTTATCTAGAAGAAACAGAAACAGAACCAATTCAACGTGGCTCAAAATAGAAGGCCAATGAAAATGTCCAAGAGTGTTACATCTATTGGTTCAAAAGATGTCATCCAAGATCCAGAATCTTCTCTCTCCATGGCTGAAGTTGGCTGCTGCCTCTTGTTCACACACAGATGTAACCCCATTCAGAGGAAGAAGACACCATGACTTCATGGGCTTCTTTTTTAGGAGTGAGAAACCTTTCCTAGATGCCCCCTAAGTCATGACTCTGGTCACGATGGACAACAAATTCAGTCGTACATAAATCATGAGCAAGAAGAATGGGACCATCATGTTGGCTCAGATGGGTGAGGATTTACCCTGAACATTGGCCAGGATTGGGGTCCACCTCCTTGAGTCATTTGAGCAAGGGGTGGATTCCAAACCAAATCTGGAGTTCTGCCAACGAAGATGAAGATGGATTGGATGTTGGGTGACCACCAGCAGCAGAATTTTGGAGATGTCATCAAGGCCCTCCTGAGGCTCTCCCCACTCCCCAGGCCTTTCCTACCTGTGGGCCATTGGCTGAAACTCCTTTGAAAAGACAAGAGGCCTTGTATTCCTCAAATTCAAATGAAAAGCACAAAAATATAAGTACAGCTTGAAAGAGTGTGGTTGGGATGAGCTTCCCTTCAACTGGGAAATTCTAACACGCAGGCTTTTCCTCTTTGGAAAATGGCAGGGTGTTAGAAATCAGAAAGGTAGTTGGTACCCAAAGAGGTCGACATAACGCTCTGTGTACAAATTCATAACAGTATTTGTCTTACATTGTGCCTAAGTATGTGTGTCTCCCCTACCATGCTCCAGCCTCCTGAGGGCAGAAGACGCCATTGTTCTTCATCATGTGCCAGCAACCAGGGTCAGCAGCTCCTATTTCCTGTCTTGCCAAACCACACCTATGCTCACCTTGGTAAGAACCGTAATGAGGAATGCTCAGCTCATCCCAAATCCCAGCCAAGTCTCGATCGTGCTGGTCAAAGGGTACCCAGGATGACTTACCTGTTCTCTGTCCCAGTTCTTGATGACATTTTCTTGAAAGGCTTTGTCCAAATCTGACGACCCCTCCCCCCAACACACTTGCCCCTTAAGCCTTGGGTTATTGTTTCTCTCTGGCGTTCTTAGTTATAGGCTCTCACATCTCATGCTTAGGTCCCCAACCACCTTTGGGTTCCTGAAGACACTTCACAGCTTTATCTTTAACCAAATTACAGTCTACAGATTATTTTAATATCTATTAACTATGGTAATGTCACTGCAGTTTTTGTCCTTGGTTGAATCTGTCATTTCCTCCTACACCTTTTTTCTGAGGTTCATGATTTGTTTCCCCCAACCCCCCTTGTTCTGCTTTTGCCAATCACCATCTTGTCTGTTAGAAAGGAGCATTTCCATCAACGTGCAAAAGATGATTGATGCGTCCACAAAAAGGGGAACAGATACAAAAGATTCAGTCCTGGACTTGCCAAGGCCTCATACAAATGGCCAGTTGTACACTGTCCCCTTCGCCCATCATCCCGCCCGTGCATCTAAACTAGGAGGCCCCTGCATGCATAAATTCAGTGAGTGCTTATAGAACCCTGCCAAGCAGAAACCTAATGTTCTTTTCCTTTCCACAGCTGATCCTCGTTTGTATCCATGCAAATGGATGCTGATATTTATATAACTTTAAAGGACTTATAAAGTCCACAAAAGACTCTGACACCCAAATTAAAGTTGTATCCTCAGTTCACCTCGCCGCACAAAAGCATTGCAAAATATTTGGTGAAGTTAATCCCCATCTGGCCACCTCCACAACAGCTAACCATAGCAGGAGGAATCAGGGCACTGAATCCCAGGCATGCTTTAGGATTTATTTGCTGTATGAATTTTAAGCTAAAGGCTAAACTTATAATATATATTAGATTTTCAAACTAGGTTGCCGGAGTGAAAATGAATGCACATGTTCCGTGGCAGTCTGCAAGGCTGTCTCAGGCTCCTTAGAATCTGTATCACTTTTGAGGGTTTTTTTTTTCCCCTTAATTTTGAGTCTGCTATCATATCACAAGGGTTGGTTATATCTGGCAAATTTTCTTTTAACAGTGCTTGTATGTCGCAGTTGCTTTTGGACTCCATTGTGAAGTGACTGTCTAGGCTGACCTCTCTATTCCCAGTGGCACATGCTTTCTCTTCTGGAACCAAGAGAGAACAAGCTGATCAGCAGTGTAGTGTTAGAGCATATTTAAAGGTCTGGAAACCAGTGGTAAGAACAGGAGTTTATGGGAACACTTAGTAACAGTCCCTAAGGGAATAATTACAGATAGACTTTGAAGCTGTTTAATAACTGGCAGCAGCATAGATGTTTATAATCGCCTCAGTAGCAGCACATTGGCCTAATGCAGCTCTGGGTGCACAGAGGATGGACAGCTTCGACCCCTTGGTTGGCTTGAAGCTTTAGGAGAAGGGCTGCTGCTTAGTGCACAGGGGGAGGGGATTGCCCAACTCTTCCTCAGAAGTGAATGAAATCTCAGTTCTCGGTCTCCCTTCCACTTTGGAGTTTGAATTCAATTTTCCTATAAGGTCAGTGATTGAAGGGGAAGGAGTGGATTGGGGGAGGAGATGGAGGAAGAGGTCATAAAGCTGAGAACTTGAATTTCCTGGGAACTTACTAGAGACCAAATATTATAATGATGTCTTCCTAGGACAGCAGGAGAATAACAGGAAACTCCAGACCCATGAGCCTTTAACTAACTCTGCTCTTTAATTATGGAATTAATTTCTGATCTGTCTTCATAGTATTCATAGTATTCCAATCATTTTAAAATAAAGCAGAGGCATTTTAGTGTACTCTCATAGTTCAAGTTTCACAGTGAAACCACAGTGAAGGATTTCATCCTGCCCAGGAAAGGAAGATGGTGGAGATAGCCGGAGCTGATGCTGATTTATATAGAAAAGAAATTTGGCTGAACTTTTAGCACTATCTTGGACACTAATCGCAATAGTCTTGAAAAAGACTTCCTCCAACCAGACTGCCTTCGTCTTCTATGGTCTGCGTCTTCTTTGCCCTTCAACAGGTTCTTATTGGGTCTTGTTAAGTGCCATGGGCTGTGCTAACCATTGTTGAAGAATACAACGATGAGTACGATTGGTCAGAGGGTGTGGCTCAGTGGTAGAGCTCTTGCTTAGCATGCACAAGACCCTGGGTTCAATTCCTAGCAACACAGGAAGCCAACTCTGTACCCACCCCCAGGACCTCCTTGCCTAGAGGGGAACTCATGTGCAAACAAATAATGCCAACAACATGTGACCAATTTAAAATAGGCAAGTACGAAGTGAAAGGATCACAGAAGGGAAGCCTCAGGGTGAGTAGCAGGAAGCCAAGAGCAGGGCAGGAGCATCCACTCTGCAAAGGTCCAAGGGCATGGTCATGGACAGGAAGAAAGAGAAACAATGGTGGAGGCTGGCTGTGGAACGGGATTTGTCAATCTGGGTGTTCAGCTCCTATTCCTAAGGGCACCGGGACAATAACCATTTTTCTTAGTGGTATAAATAATTGAAAAGACTGCCAGAGAATGAGGGCATTGAGCACACGGTATGTGTCCCATGTGGTTTGGGACATTCAGCCACTCCTGCAGGCGCTCCACTTGCACTTGAACCTAGCTTACTGTGTGAATCAAGCAAAATGCACGCTGACACCTAATATTTAACCATACGTGCATGTAGACATAAGTGTGAGCCTGGTTACTGTTGAGTTGCACAGTAATTGAGCTTAAAGAACTGTCATCAATAGTACTTGTACAGAATTAAACCAATTTTCTCTTCTCACTCTGCTAGCTCCTGAGTATCTATTATCAATGAAACGTTATCAACTATTTCTCACCTCGTGTTCAAGTGATTCAAAGCAAATGAGAGGATGAAAATTCACCATCTTACTTCCTGAGATGCTGGGTTCCTCTTCACACCTCACATGGTCCAGGTTGCAATAACCTGCACAGAAGTGAATCAGACACATGAGGAGCTGTATTGGAAGCATCCATAGCCCGATAAGGTGATGAGCCAAGTTTGAAATTATAATTGCTTTGCAGGAGCATTTTAGGGTGAGTCATAGGAAAAAGTCTTCTAAGGAAAGGGCAGAGACCATTCTGAATGTGCAAAACCAGGAGGATTTATATGGCCATTAAGGAGCCCGTGGGTGTAGTCATTTTCTATCAGGCTTATTTTCTTCTTTTTGCAAGTGCTTTTACACTAAAGAAGCATAGTACCTTTTGTAATGGAATAAATTGTGCAGCTAACAATTATGAAGAGAGATAAGGACACAGAAATACAATTGGAAAGGGCTTTATTTCAAAGACGACAATCTCGATGATCACAGGCAAAGAAGGAGAAAACTTTGTTACTTGTATGTCAACCGTTTGAGCTTGCCGGGGCTGGTGGGAGCTACCGCAAGACAAGCTGACAATCAGCAAGCACTAGAGGGACAGCAGAAGTACAGGGCTCCCGCAGACGCTGAGATGAGCTTTTACGCAGCACTGGCTATGGCCTCGCCACTGTTGGGGTGGGGATGCCTTCTTGGAAGTAGAACCACATGACAGTTGTACCTGGATGTAATTTCCAGATCGCTGTGTGCATCTTTGCCAACAGCAGGAGGTGATTTCCTGTCTTCTCCCCTTCTCTTCCTTTCAGTACTTAAGGAAGCTACTCCAGGGCTCTCTGCACCCACAGGAGCATGTGGTCCTCTGATGGCCGCAAGACACAGGCAGTAAGGACAGTCTGACTGGGGCTTCTGCCACCTCACTGATCACCAGGATGGGCTCATGGGGCTGGCGTCCCTCTCGTGCCTCTACGCGCCCACCCCGACCTCTGAAGGCAAGGCAATGCGGGAAGAGGAGGGCATGACCCAGCTGTGCCCTCTTTCCCCACATCTCATCTGTCCTCCCCAGTGTGATCGCTTGGCTCCTGGAACCTGGGGATGCCACGATCCATGTCCTACAGGCATCATCTGAGCACCGTCTTCCTGGAGCTGGCCCAAGCCGCCCAACACACCCCCCTCTCAGGCAGACACACATATACACACACACACCACCAACACACTCACACATATCACCCCCCACACATGTGCATTACACACACACACACACACACACACACATGCCTTTCACCAACAGTCGAACGCGCTTTCATTATCACCAGTCAACCATGGAAGTTTGAAAGTCATGTTTAGAAAGCTCATAAATAACAGCAATACAGCTTTCTCCTGGCTTCAAATCCCAATTTCCAAACTTCACATCAGTGCTTGAAAGAAAAAAGAATCCATCTCATGATCAAATATAAAACAAATGTGTTTACTTAAAAAGGCTAGCTCCAGGCTAAGAAGGAACTGAGCATATTAAGGATAATTTCCCATCACAGCCTGTTTTCTCTTCTACATTTCCAGGCCTCCTCTCCTAGCCCTTCACTGTCTCCCTTCTGGTTTCTGCCCTGCTCCATGCTGCGCAGAGACAGCGTGATCACCCACCTGTAGATAATCTGCACCACCATGTCCACGGAGATGGAGCAGAAGAACACAGCATGTTCCTCCCGCGTTCTGTCACTTAGGACTTGAAAGCAGAAGTACGAGACCCTGATCTAATTTGTGCTGCCCTGGAGACTTGGAAAATGTGTTTCATCTCTCTGAGCCTCAGTGACTCATCCAGCAAATGGGGATAATAACATCTACTTGGCAGAGCTTGGAGATAAGAAAAATGAAGTCATGATACTAAATGTACTTGAAGTTCTTGGATATGGCCTGGTACAGATGATATAGTATTTGAAAGTGCTTTTTCAGATCTAAACCTATGTGTGTAGACACACATATATTAATTTTTAATATAGCATATTATATACTAATATTGTGATTATGTAATGTGCAAATAATAATAAAATATTTTGAATTTGTAGCATTGTCTTAGCCTGTTTTCTGTTGCTATAACCGAATGCCAAAGACTGGGTAATTTATAAAGAATAGGGGTTGACTTAACACATGGTTTTGGAGGCTGGAAAGAGTGAGAGTACAGTGTTGGCATCTGCTTGGCATCTGGTGAGGCCTTTCTGTTTCATCTTAACATGGCAAAGAGCTTCACACGGTGAGGGAGATGGAGCAAGCCTGCAGGGAGCATTCACTTTTATAGAAAGCCATAGCTCTCTTGACCCAGTCGCCTCCCGTAGAACCCACCTCTCAAGTTTCCAACACATGACATCTTGGAAACAAATTCAAAAGACAGCAAGTACATAGTATCTTACTACACTATATTTTACTATTTATTGTATTATTAATTGCATTGTTGTAATATGTAATCTATAATAATAGTGTGTGCCTATTTATAAGCTGGAATTTCATATATTTGAGGGGAAGGGTTGTGAGAAATGAATATATACCGCGAAGACCATTCAGTTCTTCAAGATGACAAAACTCTTCATTTCCCCCCCATATTTTTAAAAAGACTTCTTTAAAAATAACAACAAAAACAATCTTAGCCAGGCATGGTGGCATATGACTGTAATTCCAGCTACTTAGGAGGCTAAGGCTGAAGGATCTAAATTTCAAGGCCAGTCTCAGCAACTTAGTGAGGGCCTAAGCAACTTGGTGAGACCATGTCTCTAAATAGAAAATTAAAAAATGGGCTGGGGATGTGGCTCAGCCAACTCTGAGTTCACAACCAGAAAAACTCTGCAACTAAAAATTCTGCTCCTAAAATTCTTCTAATCATGTCAACAGGTTACTATTAAAGAAGATTTAATATAAATAAATAGAATATCATAAAAAAGTCAGCACACTGTTTGGGGTTTTGATAATCAAATTATTACTTGAACTTCATTTAATCAAAAACAACTTTTTCTCCAAAATTTAAAAGTGAGAAAACCATCTATTCCTCTCCCTTTTCCCCTCTCTTGATTATCCTGTGAAAGAAAAATCAATGTGATATAAAATCCATGCTTTCTTCCACTTCTAGTCTTCTGTTATAGTTTGATAGATAAATTATGTTTCTTTGCTCATTTTAAAAACTATTGAACCCCAGTAGCCAAAAACCAATTATAAATTTTATTAACATTTTAAGAAAACTCATCTCAACTCAGAAGAGGTGCGTTGGTTATAAAATCAAATGAAAAGGAAAGATAACTGCTCATCTGTTCTGCTCTTGTTGACCCTGCCTACACCCTCTCCTTGAAGTGGCACCCCTTTCCTCCACAGAAAAGTCATAACTGGGCTTCTCCAGAAATCTTCACCATGGTTGATTTTAAGACTGTCAGCAAAAGAGTCTCTACAAAAGAGTTCAATGTAGATAAACTTCTTATCTTCGTGTTGCCCTGTTTTACTTGGCCACTGGCCGGGAAGATACCAGCACTCCAGGTGCTGGACACCCCTTACTAGTTTTCACAAACATGTATCCAGTATAGTACTTTGAAGAAATGTGTAAACAAGGCCTCTGGCCTTGAGCTGGGCTTCACAGAGATGTCTACATTTCTAAGATAAGTTACAAATGGGCCCATGGTAACAGCTGGCAGGGGGAGGAAAGAAAGGGGAGAAGAAGCTCTCCCCTTCTCAGGGGTTGTCCTTGAAGAGTTAACTTGCCCAGAACAGTGAAAGAAAAAGCTGCTTTATGTGAACTTCTGCAGACTGTGGACTTCTGAGCCCCTCCCCTTACATGCTGGGTATAAAACTCTGAAACTCCCTGAACTCGGGGTTCGGGGGGATTAACTGATTACAGTAGAAGCTGTGCCCTCTGAGCCTGGCTGCAGCCAAACAAAACTGTTTCCTGCTGTCTTCGTTGCCTTGCCTCGTCTGTCCCTACAACATTCTTAGTTGGTGTCCCTGTGGCTTCCTGGGAACTGAACACTCCCAGGTCCCCAGACGGTTAATACAGGAGCCCCCTACCCTGACCTGATTCTAGGACAGGTATCTGGAAGGCCAGAAGTCTTTTAATCAGCAAGCTGGCATTTAAATGAGTCAAAATCCAAGAGTCCCCTAGCTCTCACCAAAAGCTGGTCCACACAGCATTAAGGTTGGTTGGCTGGTCTTATTCCTTCTTTCTGTGCTAAGTACAAAGTTGTAACTCAATGAACATTTTAATTTCAATCGAAATACTGATCTTGCTCTCCACCTTATACTTAGAAACCTGAATAATGGGGGGTTAATTTGGCTGCAAATATAGCCTTTTGCCACAGTCATAACTAACATACTAATAGTCTTGGCGGTGGAGGGGGGCATTACAAGCTGAAAGAATATGGGATCCATGCTCAGGCACCTCGAAAAATCTAGAATTGAAAATAGTTTGGAAAGATGGGCTGGGTCTTATTAAATATATCTAATGTTTCTCAGTTGGAAACCAACCAGTTTGAAGACAAGGTTTCAGGGGTCCTTCCTGCCGCTGCAGGTGTGCCCGGTTTCACGGGTCTCAGCACTGATGGCCTGGTGTTCACCAGTCTTTCTTTCCATTCCAGTTATCCCCAGGACGGTACGCCATATCCTATAAAGGCCACCTATTCCATTTCAACCGCCTGACTCATTCTTTACCATTTTTTATAGGATATGGATTTCTTGATGTTGGTAAAAGCTCTTTTTGATGATTCCCTTATTGATTTTTTATATGCAAACATTAAAATTTTCTTGATATAACAAAAAATTGGAAGTTGGCCTAATGATGGTGTTGCTGTTTTTTGTACTAAGAGGGAAGATGAAAGGTACGTAGAAGCACAGGATGTGAACTATTGGAGGACTTTGGGGATCATCCAGGCCTCTCATTTTATATGTGAGAAACTGAGGTCAGGAAAAAACTCATGACTTGCCCAAATTACATCTCTGACTCCAGTTCAGTGGACAACTTAATAATTTTATGCACCATAATTATATCATAATAATCATACAAATGTTATTTTAATAAATTTAAACACTATAATTAATGACTACTATATGACATGATTTGCCTTATATGCTTTGACAGGGATTAAAAACTGAAAATTGTACTATTTTACAAAGCCTCTTTCATCTGCCCAGGAATCAGACTCGACTAAATGGATCCTGGGTTGTTGGTTTCTCTCCACGTTCAAAGTAATAGGAAACGTCCTGCTGGGTCGAATAATAGATCGTCTTATTTGTTTTATGAAAATAATTTCCTTAAGTAGCTTACTAGAAACCTTTTTAAAACTGAGATATCATCAGTATGAATAAACTATTTTTGCTAAAAAAATAAATATTTAAATAAGAGATTGCTGGATTTCTACTTTTCACCATGGTAGGGTTCTCAGGACTCTGAAAGAACACGATAAAGCTTTCTCCCCAAATCAGGAGATAAAATTTCATCTGTTCTTTTGATAAAAGTTAAAAAGTAGCTGGGTACAGTGGCACACACCTGTAATCCTAGCAACTTGGGAGGCTGAGGTAGGAGGATCATGAGTTCAAAGCCAACCTCAGCAAAAGTAAGACACTAAGCAACTCAGTGAGACCCTGTCTCTAAATAAAATACAAAATAGAGCTGGGGATGGGGCTCAGTGGTCGAGTGCCCCTGAGTTCAATCCCTGGCACCCCCCCCACACACACACACAAAGTTAAAAAGTCCTTTAAAAGTTTTGATCAATACCCCCATGTCCCTTCTCCAGTGAGGAAATGAGGCAATCCAGTGAGGGACAAGTAGGGGTGACCTTGGGGTGTGGGGAAGGAACCGAGGGCAGAACATGGAGCCAGGCCTGATGCCCTGCAGAGGAAGCAGGGTGGGGAGACAGGTAGGCGAGGAACCCTGCAGATGAGGTCTGGAGACCTCAGTTCTCATGTCAGTCCTGCCTGCTAACCTCGGGTGCTCCCTCCAAGCCACAGGCTCTGGTTGTTCACACAAAGGGTGGATTGGGATGGTCCCTTGCATGCTGCCAACTCAGATCTTAGGACTTCCTCCCAGTGGCCTGCTTAAGACTGTGAATAAGAATCTAAAGGGGGCTGGGAAGTTGGAAGATAGAGCTGAAATACTGATTCCACCATTATTTTAAAAACAAAAACAGGAGCTACTGAGATTTCAGACACCTCTGTGAAGGCTCCCAACTCCCTAATGAAGAAGTCTGCCTGGTTTTATGGCCCGTATTTGTAAAATAAGGAACGATCCTAGATTTTCAAAAGCCATCTTGGGTCCTAAGGGGTTTTCTTCTGCTTCTTTTTAATAATTCTATGGCTGTTCATTGGCTGGAATTTTTAAGAAAACTTTAAGGGAAATGGCCACACTGGCTCTTGGAGTTTCTGTTTTCATTTTTTAGGTCAAAAAGAGATGTTTGAACTTTCTGATTGAGCCTCTTTGACTTAAAGATCAGTTAGTGGAAAACCCCCAAATTGGCGGTTTCTGCAAACCCGACTCACGATGCCCCCCTCGGGGCTCTTTAGGATCTACATCTTTGCTTCACTGACCTCTTCACCCCAGGAGACCCAGAGCATTTTGTGGATGGGCGGTTGGAGGAACTCCTTCCCTGTTCCTTTAATCATCCTGATTTACTCTTCTTATTTCTTATTCCTATGATGACATTCCTTCCTTTTGAGAGCTTGAAGAAGTTGTCACCCACCAACAGGGAGCCCATTGACCAGGATGTGGTGTCATCAGATTTCTGAGGTAAGGCCAGAGCCCTGGGCACCATAGAGGAGGTGTGTGAGAGAGGGACTGAGAGACTGGGCTTTTGAAGCTAATTTCCGTGCCAGTGCCTCTTGTCTCTGGTGGAAGGTGGCCCCTAGGGACCATCAGAGGAAGCAAAGCTGATTATTAGACCATCTCATTGTTAAGCAGGGATGAGACGAAAAGAGTCAATATTGTGAGGAGGTCGATTCTCTCCAAATTGGTCTACAAATTCAAAGCAATCCCAATCAAAACCCAAGCAGGGTTTGTTGCCTTTATTATTATTATTTTTTAAGAAAACTAACACAGCAACTCTAAAATGTATTAGCGTTTGTTGAAGGCCACAAACCATCACAGAAAATTTAAAGAAGAACAAATTTGAATTACCAGATATCAAAAACTTCATAGAAATTGCCAGAACACAGCATAGAATTCATAGGGTCATAGACAAACCAATGGGACAGAAGAGACTCTTAAAGCAGTTCACAGGTATCCGTGATTTTTTTTTTTTTTTTGGTACTGGGATTGAACTCAGGGGCGATCAACCACTGAGTCACATCCCCAGCCCTATTTTGTATTTTATTTAGAGACAGAGGCTTACTGAGTTGCTTAGTGCCTTGCTTTTCTGAGGCTGGCTTTGAACTTGCAATCTTCTTCCTCAGCCTCACAACTCGCTGGTGTTATAGGCATGCACCACCGAGCCCGGCGGAATCCTTGATTTTTGACAAGACTCACACTGTGGAAGAGTGGAGAAAGGATGGTCTTTTTAATAAGTGATACTGGATAAATTATGTCCACATGGGGAAGAAATGAAATGCGATCCATCTACATGTCATAGACCAAAAATAAATAAATAAACAATCCATTCTAGGTAGACTGAAGTGTTAAAAAAAAATGTAGAAGAAATCATTGATTTGAATTGATCTTCTGCACTAAGCTGGAACCAACAGAAACCAAACTGAACCAAACCAAAATGGAGTTACTTGTGCTTAAGTTGCATGTCACCAAACAAACTCAAGTTGTTTTTCTGATCTTTTAAGAAACGGTGTGGGGAGGGGTGTGTATGGGGGTCACGGAATCTTAAACAGGCCAGTTTTAGCAGTCACAACACGGAAGTCCCCTCTGCTCTAACCTTTACATGGAATGCACTCTGAATCAACCAGTGCTAACCCTCCAGTTTCTGTTCCTGTTCCTGCTTTCTTGAGCTCTTCACAGCCCATAAAGCCAACTTCTCCTGCTTAGCTCAGTGCCACATTTTAAGAGGGGATGCTGCCCTAATTTATGAATTGCAAATAAAAGCCAATTGGACCATTTCACCAAATTTGTTGCAATATTGTCTTTTGACAGAAGCAAAACAGTAAAGCTTTTACAAGATGATGTGCCATAGAGATCTCTTAAACAGAATGCAATGGTATAACTTCAGGAGAAAGCTGGGTAGGTTGGAGCATGTTCAAAGTAGGGACTTCTGTTCATCCAAAGTCACACTGAGAGGAAAAGGCATGAGGCAAAGTAGGAGGGGCTTGTGCTGCATTTAAATAGACACAGGTTCCTTCAGCTCACAGGAAAGGAGACAGCTGCACCTACATAACCAGCTACATGTCGCTCATTCGGGAGTAAGTCCTTCCTTGCTTGCAATCAAACTGACTGGTCACAGTCCCAGGAATCTACCTTTTCCTTCATCCGAACAGTAGGTTAGAAATAAAGAACTTGATAGCAAAATGATAGTAAAAACAAAGAAGTCAGAATTGAGTTACATCAGTTCTATTATCCTATATGACTACCTGGACTGTTTGTGTTTAAAATCTGAAATAATGAAACAGAGTTCAGATTGCTAGGTATGATTTCACTTGCTAAGTGCAAATTTTACCTGAAGCATAAACTACTTTTATTAAACTTTAATAATTTTTAAATCTTAAATTTATTATTATTATTATTATTATTATTATTATTATTATTTGCAGTACTAGGGATCAAACTCAGAGGTGCTCTACCACTGAGATATATCCCAAGCCCTTTTTATTTTATTTTGAGACAGGGTCTTACTAAGTTACTGAGGCTGGACTCAAACTTGCAATCCTCCTGCCTCAGTCTCCCAAGTAGCTGGAATTATAGGGGATGCCACCATGCCTGGATGAAATTTATTTTTCTTAATTGTTAGTTTATTTTAAAATAAAAGAACCAATGAGGAAATTATTATTACTGATAATTATGTAGTTACTTTTGAAAATAATCTGGTCATGTAGAAGAAGTGTCATGATCTTCTCCAGGTATCAAAAGCCTTACGATCAAAAGACCTCCACTCAAAAATTACAAAATGTGATTCAGAGATATTAAGAACCTAGAAAAGTAGAAAGATATATTGGGTGGAAGGACTGAAAGATAATTACTATAAATTTATTCTTTATCCCCAAATCAATTCATAAAAACAAATCCAAATCCTCCAAGTTTTAAATGAAATATAAAAGAATATAAAAATAAAATTTGCCACTTTTAAGATGTGCTAAGCAGTGGTCACTATTAAAAGAGTGAAAAGAAAAATAGAATCAGAGAAGAATTTGAAACACACACAATTGACAACTAACTCACATCCAAAATACAATAGATCAAGAAACAAGATGTTCAACAATAGAATCCAAAAAGCCAGACACAAAATAATACATACCATATGATTTCACTCACCTGAATTTCAAAAACAGAGGCAAGTTTAAACTCCAGTTTTTAGGGATGTCATCTTAAGTGGTAAAATCTTAGCAAAAAGGACAAAAGCAGTTACCCTAGAAATTAGGAGAGGCCAGGAATGTGAACAACACCTGTAATCTCAGCTATTCAGGATACTGAGGGAGGAGAGAAGAAAAATCAAGGCCAGTCTCACAACTTTACAAGATACTGTCCTTTTTTTTTTTTTTTTTTGGACCAGGGATTGAACCAAAGGGTGCTTAACCACTGAGCCACATCCCTAACCCTTTTCTATATTTTATTTTGAGACAGGGTCTCACTAAGTTGCTCAGGGCCTTGCCAAATTGTTGAGGCTGTCTTTGAACCTGTGTTCCTCCAGCCTCAGCCTCCCAAGCCACTGGGATTACAGGCGTGTGCCACTGTGCCCAGCAAGATACTGTCTCAAAAAAAAAATTATAAAGGCCTGGGGATGGAGCTCAGTGATAGAGTACCCCTATATTCAATTCCCAGGAGAGAGAGAGAGAGAGAGAGAGAGAGAGAACATGCAGATGTCTTTGCCAGGGCGTGACGTGCGCTTTTGGGAGCTGGCAATTTTCTATTCCTGGACCTACATGGCGGTTACATGCTTGGGTTCTTTTCCAGCATTTATTAAGCTGTACCTTTGTATGCATGTCTCTGTTTTTGTGTTCTAGTTCACAATAAAAACATTTTCTAATAGTAACAGAAAATGATAAAGGTATAAAGTGAACAGAGCTTCTCTCTCAAGAAGTGGAAGATACTACCTTAGCCCCATTTATGAACATTTATGAATTATAAGGTCACAGAAACTTATGCCAGTGTCTCGTTGCAGGCCAGTAGAGTCACCTGTGGTTCTTTTTGGTAGACACCAGTAGCACAAGAGTGACAAATACCAACCCCTTCTCTGGTGAATGTTTCAGGTAGATTATCAATCATGCAACCATCTCTCACACAGGGCCCTGCCTCTACCACGCCCTCTGGAATCCTTTCCAGCCAGGCCCTTGCTCTCTCTGCTCATCCCCAGCTCTCCTGGCTTCTCCCTGCCCATTTTGGCCTCGTATGGTAGTACTTTTCTGCCCAGCCCTTTGGACAGGGGAGATTTTGAGCTGTCTACCCTGTCTCTGTTCCTGGGACCTTTCTTATCACCCTTTGCTCTTGGGTCTTACTGCTGCCTTCTAATTCAGATAGAAATGTTGACATCACCCACAAAGGAGATGTGCAGAGATTATGTTTAACATTTTTCAATGGCAGAGGTGCTTTAGATGCCGGGGTCTAATGTTGTATATGGATCACACATCTGATAGAAGTAGTTGGTTCTCAGGGGTCAGATATTCTGGTTTCAGCCAAATGAACTTTTAAACTATTAGCTCATAAAACTAAACAAAGCAAAGATTTTATTTAAGAAAGGCCAGCTTGCTGGAGCCTTTTGGAGATTGATTCCCATTTCCAGAAGTTGAGGGTATGAACAGGTTTTATGTAGTGTCCATCAAGCATATGCTTTAATGTTATTATTTATGTTCAAGAAGAGATAATATAAATGATTATTCCATCTAAAACTGTGCGTGCTATAATAGAAACCTACATAAATCATATTAAATACCTCACATCGGGTTTTCTGTTATTTTATTAGAAATCTTTGCATTTCTCTATCAGTTAAAAACATACCCTTGTTTTATTTTCCCAAATTAAAAAAATGTACTTCCTCTGCCTGGAGAGAATGACTTATTCCAGAAAAGGTACTTTTGAAATCCTGAAATAGTTAACATTGATGTTTTTGTAAATGACAAATGACCACAGTGTTCTGGACAGATATAACTCATTGTTTGATGTTTTGTTTTAATCCAGTTTTCAATTGACACAGCTCCTTCTGTATAGAATAATGGGGGAGGGGAATGAAAGACTCTTTCTCCCTGGAGAGCTGAATATTTTAGTCAGGTTTAAAAAGTATGTGTGTGAACCCACAGCAGCAGTAATGAATGACAAAGGCCCTTCTCGGAGGATTTGATATAGCAAGGTCATTTATCATCTCTATTATTTTTCTGTCATTTCTTTAAAAAAAAATCCAGCCCATTGCCTTTTATGTTATTATGTGTGACTTTTTTTCTCTCTCTCTCAAGATTTCTGGGCTGTTGCTATACTAAAAATAATGATGGAACTTTGCCTAAAGTTCTTTTGCTCCTGAATTTCAAATGGGGAATGGGGTGGCCCTGCTTTCCTCTGTCACTCTGCCTGCCCCTGGCCTTGTGTATGTGAGAGACGGGGCTTTCCTCACTACTTTAGCCAGGCTGTTTATTTTGATCATCACTAATTTCACCAGTGAACAACCATTCCCTTCAACCCATTTCCATTGGAATGAAGACTAAAGTTTTGAATTGAATTTATATGGCGGCCCTTAAGTATCTTCTTCCTAAATCTAGTCAATGATTGTTAGGGCATTTAGGGTTGCTGTAACATACCTAGTAAGGATGTATTTCATGCATTTATTTGCTTATTTCACAACTATTTATTTTGTCTACCATTTGCTAGGAATTAGGCTAGACCAAGAACACCATGTGGGAGAGACAGACATGGCCCCTGTCCTGGGTAGGGACAACAGCTCAGGTCAGTATACTACCAGAGCATCAGGAGGTAACTTGGTTCAGGCTTCGAGAATAAAGAGAGCTTCCTGGGTATGGAGATTCCTTAAAAAATTAGGAGTAAAACCACCATATGGTCCAGCTTGTCCACTCCTTGGAATTTATCCAAAAAATCTAAAATCAGCTTACCACAGTGAGACATGTATACCTATGTTTATAGCAGCACAATTCACAATAGCCAAGTTATGGAACCAACCTAGGCGACCATGAAAAGATGAACAGAAAATGTGATGTATATATATATATATATATACACACACACACACACACACACACACAATGGAATTGTGTATATATAGCCATAAAAAAAGAATGAAATTATGTCATTTGCCAGTAAAAGGGTAGAACTAGAGAACATCGTGCTGTAAGAAGTAAGCTAGACTCAAAGTCAGTGGTTGAGTTTTTTTCTCATATGAGGAAGCTAAAGAGAAAAAAGGAATAAAAAAAAGGGATCTTGTGAAAATAGAAGGGAGATCATAGAGTAGAAGTAGAGAGAACGGAAAAAGGAAGAATTGGGGAATGAAATTGACCGAATTATACTAGGTACATGTATAAATACACCACAAAGCGTTCTAATGTTATAGATGACTATAATGCATCATTTTAAAACTACCTAAATAAATAAAAAGAAGTCCGATAGAGAAGAGAAAGGGGATCAGGGTAAGGCAGGAGGAGAAAACTGTGCAATGCACTTATGAACATGCCCAAATAAACCCTGCTATTATGTATAACTCTAATGACCTAAAAATTAAAATACAATTTTAAAAGAGGGATTACTGAAAAAGAGCGGCGGCTAATCAGAGTTCTAAACAATAATAGAAATTAAGTCGGCAAAAAGGAGTGGAAACCCACAAAGGGATGAGTCTATTCAAAGACTCAGAACCAACGAGAGAGTATTTTAGGCCCTTGGACTGTAGGGTGGACAACAGGGAGGTGAGCGATGGGCCAGTGAGCCAGGATGGGGTTGGGGACAAATACGGGAGCCAAGAGCCAGATTCTGGAGGAGGAACTTTGTAGGATTTTTTAAGCGGAGACAAAAACTTGAGGTTTGATCATCATCTGGGTGATCAGAAGCCATTGGGATGGCTCTCTGGGACTGGAAATCGTTTCCAGGGGAACAGAACCTTGAGGACCAGTCTCTGATGTACTATTTCATTCCAATCTCAGTGGAGTTCTCTGAGGCTGTCATTAGTAAAGCTTCTTGATGGATGTCAGTTGTGGAGGCCCCCACGGCACCCCTGAGCTGATGAAGAGCAGAAGGAATCAATGAGCAGTGGTGGGTGGTCCGCCATGACTTTGGGACTAGCTCTGTTTTGCCTGGGAGCGGGGGTGTTTCTCTGATGTACACATGTTCAGAGTGAATTTGGAGGATGGAAACTAATAACTGGGCTGTGTCGGTGTGGGAAAGTTCAGTACATTGGACCAGTGGTCCTTCTGAAGCATCTCCAGTTGCTGAAAATAATACCAGCATTGATGAGTAGGAAAAGGGTTATTTGTAAGGATTATTTTCCCAGCCTCCTGAGAATGAATGGGTAAATGAAATGAATGACAAAGTGAAATAACCAGAAGATACACTTGTGTCTATTGTTCAGTGTAGAATAGACGAATCTGTAATTGAGATAAGTATATCATGAACTGTACAAACGACCCGAGCGAAGATGTTTTCTGCTTTGGAAATATATCTAACATATATGATTAGAATTGAATTTAATGAGTATTTCAGGGCTTGGATACCTCTTCTCACTGAGCTCCAAAGAGCCATTTCTTGGAGACAAATTCTCCTCATCGAATTGCTTGCCAGCAGCCCTGCACCTCTTACCTGTTCTGCTCACCTGGCATGGTGTGTCCAGGATGTTGTCCTACCAGGGAAAGTGGATCTGAAGTTTCATGCAACACTCTCCATCACAAGGCAGTTGGGTGTGAGCAGCTGATAGGTCATCTAACTGTGTGTGCCAACAACAGGGAATGGCTTATACAATCAGGAAAGAAAAGGAGCTGGGCAGTGGCTACTGATGAAGGCTAATGAGCCTGGTGATGGGGGGCAGGCGGGTAGCCATACTGTGGAATCAGGATTTTGTTCATACTGTTCACACTCTTGTAGGAAGAGCAGGGCAGGTGTGGAAAATGACCTGGTGAGTACCTGATGGGATGGTAGAGGTGAGGAAGGTGAGGAACAGCATTAGAAAAGTTCACAATCTTTGTAAGGTCTTTCCCTTGCTCAGAATCAATCACCTTGAATTAGATTTTTAAAACAATTATTCTCCAAATTCCTCTATCCTCTGTTTTTTCAAGAAGCCATGGCAGACATTTCCTCCTGAAGTTGATATTTTCATCAGTAGAGAAAGCCTGGGGACTCGGGTAATAGCAGATCACAGGCATCCTGGATGCCCAGCATGGGTCTCCCCCTCAGTCCTACTCTAATTAGGTGATCACAGCCCTGTCTCCTGACGTGTCTGCAAGAGGCTGAAGGTACTTGGCAATGAATCCATCAGTCACGCAGAGAGCACAAATGGGCTGGGTCAAAGAGAAACCTCACCTCTATTTCACATGGCATCTCTGGAAATTGGTCCACAGACTTAAAAAGGAGAATAGGAAACCTCATAAATATACAGTACTTATGAACCTTGCCATATTTTACCTTAGGTAAAAAGACCTGAAATTTGGGTTATTTGATAGCAATAAAAATGAAGACACGTTTTGCATTAAAACCTAGAAATAATAACGAGAACTATGAATAGGAAATTTGCTGTAAATCCATAGTATCTTGATGTGTTAGAGTGAGTGGTTATTTAAAATAATTCTATCGGGGGTATTTTTTGTAATATGAGAAACTATCTCTCAGTTTTTTCCTGCATTCTAAATTGTTTTCCAATTTGGATTTTTCTGGAAGTTGTGCATGCTGGGCATGCTGTTGGATAAGAGATGCCTTTGTGCTTTGGTTGAGTCCTTGCTCTTGCCTGTCTTTCCCAGTTTACTTAAGCCATCCCAATAGAACCTAATGAGTGCAATCCAGGGAATTGTTTTGCACTTAGCTGTAACTATAAGGAGCTCCACTCCACAGCTGTTCCTCCTGCAGGTGAGGCACAGACTGAAAGTTATCAGCACTCCAGAGGTTCAGGTAGTGGGAAGGGGCGAGGTCCCACTCCAGGCAGGCATGAATCATTGACCCCTTTCTTCCTCCTGTGTTGCATTCGATTTTCAATGAAGGTGTGTTTATTTGAAGGCTCCAGGTTTGGCATCCAGAAATGTTCCTGCCCTGGGAGTTCCACTGGGGAGCCTGGATTCTTTGATAGCCAAGATACCTTTGGCTCTAAAGCACCCATCCTATATGAGAGTGGCTCTTCAGAAATCCAAGGACAGAGCAAACCAGAGCCCTGCACAACTGGAGCTTTCTAAAGCCAGAGAGTATTAATGATGCACACAAGCCTGGCACTGTGCTCAGCCTGCAACCCATGTCGCTTCCCTCAGTCCATAAGCCTCACTGTTGCAGACAGGGAAATGGAGGGCCCTGGGTGTTAGAATACTCACCCATAGTCCTAGCTAGCAGAGGGCAATGTTGGGATTTTGGCCTAGAGGACCAAATGCTCCAAAATATTATGACTTTACTGGAGCTGCCTCATCCATTTCAGCTTATTTCTGAGCTGTTTTTTCCTATTGGATCCTTATTTCCAACTTTCTTTGGCTTTGTCACAAAAGGAACCTAAACACCCAGGCATGCCAATTGTGTATCTCCTGGCATTCTTGAAGAACACACGGCAAAGGAGCAATGAGGACTGAGGCTCATCTGTTGGCCCTTTGTGACCCTGATTTTAGACAATATTTGTATCCTGATACCGTCCTCACTTCCATCTGTTTTGAAGCAATGAGATAAAGGGAGAAAGTCTCTCTGATCCCTGTCATCCCTGTTTAGCTCCCCTGGACAGAAAACCCTTATTGACTCCTCAAATCTCTGAATCAAGCTCTAAAATGGGCACTGAGATCCAAATGCAGATACATCTTTCAATTCCGTTTTACAGTATCAGAGCATAGTAATCCCCAAATCTAAAATTTATCCTTAATTTTGATGACTTCAGTATCATTCTTACAAGTATGTGGCAAGGCAGGGTGCACATAAACAAAATTCATGTCAAAATACACAGCAAATAATCTCTGAATGTCTGTTATATGTCAATCACTAGGGATGTAAATATGGATGGGATATTGACCCTCACAATGGGTAGAGAAAATAGATGGTAACTCTATAATACTACCAATACATATTTACTAAGCTTGCAAACCTTTTTCTTAATTCTGTATCTCTCTTTTTTTTTTCCTTCACCCTCTACCACCACCTTCTCCAATATGTTCCATTTCACTTTTATGTACCATGTACCTTTGGAGTGATCACTGGCCTTCTTAGATTACCCTGTGTGACTTCCTGTAAAGACCTCAGTTTTTCACAGAACTGAGTTTGCTGACCTGTCCCAGCTTCTCTCTCACAATAAAACCTACTCTTCCTATTTTCCGCTTCCCTGAAATAAAAATGGATGGTCTCACCCAAAGAAGTTCGTTGCTAATAAAGGTTTAACAATTATTTATATGTTAACAACAACCTACAATACAGTATCTTGATGTCTACGGACAACAGACAGCAAAGAGGAGACATATGGAGACACATGAACACACTGGTAAGAAAATAAAATTTATGAAGTTGTTTGTGGGCTTTGTAACATGGGATTTTCAAATCATGCCACAGTTTACAATTCAAAATACCCATCATTTATCTAGGCCTTCTGGAGCCTTCTCGGATCTGCGTGTAGTTGAAGTGAAGAATTTTATTTTCCCCCATAAGGACTGATGTTCTTAGACAAAAGCATCGACTGTGTAAATTTGCATTTTAAATTTAGAATGATTTATTTTCAATGAAAAGTGTAGGTTGCTGTTGCAGCTAGTCTGGCTGTGACTAGGAGACTGCAGATTGATATCGAAAGACTCTTAGAAATGTGAGCTTCCCCATAAAGGAAAAAAATTGGCATGTTTGATATCACAATTTAAAATCTCTGCACGACAAAATAGATGAACAAAATTACCTGGAAATCAACAGACAGGAAGGAAATGCCTGCTACATACATCATGGAGGGAGTGAGAAGATCCTGGCGCTCCATAAGTTAAAGGCAAACCACCAGACATGGAGGGAGAAAAATGTAAAGAACACTCAGAGGAAAAAACCTGCGTGATTCAAAAGAGCAGGAGACTCAATGCGGCAGGAAATAAGGATTTTCATTTCATGACCTCCATTTTCCAGACGTCTTTGAAATTGTTTATAGTAAAGTTTTCTTTTCGCCTCCTTTTCCAAAGGCGCTCATCTGAAGCTTCGTGTTGATGGTAAGTTCTTTCCCTATCGGTTCCTGACATTCTGTTTCATTCCTTCTCAGAGACTTCAAGTCATCTTGAGAATTCATGATCTCCTACAGCTTGGTTCCAAACAGTGGAGGACCTTCCATCCACCCAGAGGCAACTTCAGATAGCATCGACCCTCTGGAGTCCTCCAGATTGCTTAAGACTAAAACATTTCTTTTTATTGATCATCTCATCACCATCTGCGTCAAGTATCTTGTTTTTGTCTTTTTCTAGTGCTAAGGATTGAACATGGGGCCTCACACAAGCTAGGCTAGTGTCCTACCAGTGACCTACATCTCCAGCCCTGGATCTAGCATTGTGAAGCAATGTTTTGTACTTTGATAAGAGGGAAAACCTAGTTATTCACTGATTATTTAGACACAGTAATATTATTTGCTCTCTGGGAAGGTGAACAAGTATTTGTGGTTAAAAAAATAAAATAAAAAGTACTTAATACAAAAGATCAGCATCAATTCCTAAGTTCTGATGTTCCCACTAGGGTAAATGAATTTAAAAGCTTATTTTGGGGCTGGGGATGTGGCTCAAGCGGTAGCGCGCTCGCCTGGCATGCGTGCTGCCCGGGTTCGATCCTCAGCACCACATACAAACAAAGATGTTGTGTCCGCTGAAAACTAAAAAATAAACATTAAAAAATTCTAAAAAAAAAAATAAAAGCTTATTTTGGATTTCTTTTCTTTTGTATCTTATATCTCACAGCTTTGTTGTGTACTTTATTTCAGTTAGGTGAGCGGTAGATTAGTTGTCTTTAAAATAACATGTTAATTTCAACATCCTATGTGGACAGAGAATAAAGCATTTACATAGATTTCTTTTTTTAGATTGTCAATCATTTTTGAATCATTTAGGAGGTCACTTTGAAAACATTATCCTTTGGAGAATATAAAGTTGATGTAAACAAAACCGTCTTAACCCTTTTGACCATCAATAGATGCAGGAAGGGAAATTCTATGCTTTCTAACTTGTTCCTGAACAGAATCTCTTTCATGACATAAAATTAGACACACGGCCATTTTCTTCTTCTGGTGGCATTCTATTGGTTAGCCGTGACTTCTAGGGAGGAGCTTGGGATTTGAGCAAGGAAATATGTTCGTTTTTATTTTCTAATTTCTAAGCTGCATTTTCAAAAATTTCTTTCATTATTAACATATTAAAGAAGAAAAAAATTAGAATTTTCTTATTAAGTAATGTGGCAAATGATCCTGATTCCATTATAGTGCTGTTATGTTCCAGAAGGATTGGTATATCTTGCCAAATGTCCCTGTTGGTGATGCACACTTACTCCTATTTCTCACGGAGTATTTAAAGTCTAGACAGAGCACCCCACTGAATGTTATATATGTGAGCTCTGGTCCCTGTCTTGTCGTGCCCTCGCTGTCTGTTTACAGACCATTGTTTCACCTCTTCATCTTAAAAAAATAAAATGAAATAAGACAGAAACTTGGCAAGATGGGTGGTGTTTCCAGCCCTGTTCCTTGCATATGCAAAATCTCCTTTCCACAACCAAATACCACCTCTACCCTGCCTCTCAGCCAGAGCAGTTGTTTCTGTTTTGTTTAATCTTATTTCATATATTCACCTCAGATTTCATTTGGTTTCTGGAGCAAAGGTAATTTGAAAACACCCTAGAAGAGATTCTTTGAAGGATCCTTCTAGAACCAAACCTTCCTGAGTCTGTGAAATTCAGGCCCAGGTTGGGGGATGTGGATTCTTCCATGAACCCTAACACCATTCCCGATAGGAAGTTGCCTGCTTTCTTCCTCGCAGGCCAGAGGCGTAGATCTTTATTTGTTCTGAAACATGAAGTTGGACTGTCTAGGCTACAATGGAGATGAATGAAAAGGAATTAAGTGCATGTGTCAGAAAACGGCTGGGGAAAGAGGAATTCTTGATCTTCTCCTTCTTTAAATGTCTAGCGGACCCCTTGGCATCCCTCCTGGTTTGGTGGTTTTGCTTATGAACATGCTCTGTTCAGAAATAATAGCTGGCAGAGTGCCCTGGGCATACATTCATCAGGGAGCCATAATTCAATGCCATGCCGGGAAAGGTCAGACTAGAAAATAGCGCCAGATCTTCATCAACAGCTGAATAGGGAGAGGGGGTCAGGGTCTGATCTCCACTCTTAGTGCCAATAAAATGGAGTGCTTGTATTCAGAATCAGTGCCATTCATCCCAGCAAGTCGGACGCATTTTATTGGATGTAATCTAACAATTGGGTGATCTATTCTTTGACTTCAAGTGAAAAAAACAACATTGAGAACTTCTGGATAGTCCTAAAGGAAAGTAGTTATTGCAGAGCTAAACCAGATGTTGTGATCCTGTTCCCAGCCCTCCCACCCCTTCAAGACACAGTATCAGAGATGCTGATACATTCATTCTGTAACTCCACCCACTCTATCAGGAGGCAAGTGCCCACGACACCATTTGCCAAAGTAGGAGGTGAGAGTGTGGAGACGCAGCCTCCTTGGCCCCCATCCATTTCACAGCCCCTAAGCGGCCACGTTACAAGTGAAACACAGAGACAGATCATTTATGCTGTCATTCCTTTTATTTTTTCCATGAGAAAGTCTTCATTTCATATTCAAAAATCACAGACTATATCTATTAGACTTCAACTGACTGCATTTCCCAGTTGCCCCGAACACTTCTATGCCAGCGACATATCACTGAAATTAGTTCTGATCCTTTGCATTTGTGTTATTAAAGAAAGGGCTCTGTCTCTTATTTCTCTTATATCTCCTCTGAGACCCAAGTAAAATGCTAACAACCAGGAGACTCAATATTTTTGACTGATTTTTTTTTTTTTTGCGATTAAAGAGACAAAAATCAGTATAGAAATCATTTGAAATGTGTTAAGTTGCCAAATAAGTGTATTCATTTAGCAGTGAACCTAGGTTAGACACTTAAGAATGAGCTACAAAGTCAGAGGTGGGGTGTGGCTCCGTGGTAGAGCACCTGCCTGAAGTGCATGAGGTTCTGGGTTTGATCCCCAGCACCACAAAATTTAAAAAGAAAAATAAAGGGAAGAGGGGTTAAATGAGGAACTGTCACTTTGATTTAAATGAAAATGAATTTGGATCATCAAAGTGCTGCCAGATAAATAATTTTTAAGTGTCTCCTCTGCGTCAAGTTTGATATGTCATTTGCTGACACAATAATGCTGAGAAACCAGCTACCTTAAACTTCAATGGCTTAAAACGTGGCCATTTTTTTTAGCTCAACAGCAGATGCACACAGGAGTGATTTTGATTGGGTTCGGCTGGTGGCTCTTTTTGTTCATACTTGGTCCACTCCCATCTCTGGCTGGCTGCTGGGGTGTTGGGGTGAACTGGTTTATGTGATTCTCCTCCTCCGGCAGGCTAGCCCAAGCCTGTTTTCATGGTAGTGTCAGAAGGCAAGAGCCAGAACAAGTCCCAGGGTGCAGGTGCCTTCCAAGTCTGTGTGTACTGTATGTGCCAACAGTCTCCTGGCAATCCTGAGTTACAAGGCTGAACTCCAGGGTGGAGTGGGAGGCACTACAAAGGCAGAGTAAAGAACTGAATATATAGGAAGAAATAAAGAATTAGGGCCATGGATGCCGAATCCCCACAGCCTCTGTGCTAATTTAATCAAAGCCACCTCATTTAACTTCACATTAACTCTAAGAACTTATTACTAGTGTCCCCATTCAATACCTGTGAATAGTGAGCGTAGGAACAAGTACAACCAACTGATGGCTAACGAGCCACGACTTGTCTCCTCTCTTGTGTGGTCTTCTGTCTTCATGCATTTTAGAGTTTTTTAAACATTGATTATTTACAGAAAAAAAATATGAAAATTTATGGGACCAAAAGAGGTTTTCAAAGGAAGTGGTGGTTGGGAGAAAGAGAAGAGTAAATTTAGGAACCAAAGAAACTGGTCTCCTTGTCCCCCCTTAACACAGGTCCCGATTCCTTTCTCAAATAAAAAACAAAAGAAAAGGAAGAAAGGGAAAAACTAAAAGAGAAAGAAAGAAAAACAAATAAATCCTACTGAGTTAATCTACACAAATAATGGATGCCAGATGAATTTGGGGTGGTGGTGGGGGGTGATAACAGCCAAGATGATCCTAAAGAACAAGAGGAAAAACAAAACCAGAAGAATACCCAGGGGCCTTGTGAAAAACCCAAGCATTGGAAAGCCATTATTTGTCTTTGAGGTATTGCCATACATTGTAAAGCCACAATAATTCAAATAAAGCAGTGCCATCACAAGGAGAGACAGACCAACAGAGAGAACTAGAGAGCTCAGAAGTAGGCCAGCATGTATACAAGAATTTAGAATATGATAAAGGTGACCCGTCAAATCAGTAAGAAAATGATGGATTATTTAATAAACGATGCTGAGAAGACCGAAGAGTCATCTGAAAATGTGATTGTATTTCTACAACACCTTACACTGAAAACCATTCTAGATCTGTCAAAGAAGTAATCGTGAAATAAAACAACTAAACCATGAGAATGAAACAAGAGAGTGTATTTTAAAATGTCACTGGGAAATGGGGGAAGATACTAGGTTTGACACAAAAGCCAAGTGTCCCTGGGAACCAGAGGGGAGACTCAGGGTCATCCGGGGAGGGCCAAGCAGGCTCCGTTATTAATCCAGGACTCTGGTTACTTCAGGCTCCTCCTGGGGCACTCACTACCGGCTGTCTTTTGTGGGCAGTGTCCACTGTGGGCCAAGGGGACACGAGAGGGCACCAGTGACTTCGGGCCAACACAGGAAGCAAAACTGTGTGCATCCTCAGGTGAAACAGTGAGATGACTCTCCAACTCCAGCCCCTGGTTCTATGCTCGTGAAACCTGGATATGGGAGGACGTACCCTATGTGGTCACTCGTTCAAAGTAGAAGCAACATCTTGTAAGACAGCCCTCTAAATTGAGGAAGCTGCAGTCTGTCGGCTTCCACTGTAATGGCATCTTCCAAAGGCCGTTCTACCTTTTTTTAGGTTGGCTTTCCTGGGTGATGGGATCCATGGTAGGATCGATGAATCTCGTGTGTATCAACTGATTACCTCTTTTTCTGCAGTAAAATGTATTCCTTGTTTGAAAGCAATACACTACCATCTTTGGGTTTCTTGGGTCAGGAAGACCAAATTTCAACCTGACTCATGTTACAAAACCTCCTCTGGCTTTGGGCTGCACTGATCAGCAGTTTTAATGACCAGCAGTTTTAAGGGCTGCTTGACAGCAGGCTGGAGCATGGTACTTCTTTCTTTCTATTTGTTCAAAAATTTCCTTTTTTTTTTTTTTTTTGGTTATTTTTAGTTATACTTGACAGTAGGATCCATTTTGATATAATTACACAAGCATGGAATATATCTTTTTCTAATTCAGACCCCAGTGCCTCTCCTTCCCCTTCCCCTTCCCTCTCCCCTTTCATATTTTTATTTATTTATTTATTCTAATTTGTTATGCACGATGGCAGGATGCAATTCATTTCATATTACACATATAGAGCACAATTTTTCAAGACACTGATTGTACACAAAGTATTTTCACACCATTCGTGTCTTATACAATACTTAGGGAAATGATGTCTAACTCATTCTACCATAATTCCTACCCCTTACCCCCTCCTTTCCCCTCCCTCCCCTTTGTCCTATCTCAAGTTTGTCCACTCCTCCCATGCTCCACCCCCTCCAATTGCCAGTATGAAAGAAAACATTATCAAAGAAAACATTCAGCCTTTGGTCTTTTGGGGATTGGCTTGCTTCACTTAGCATTATATTCTCCAACTTCATCCATTTACCTGCAAATGCCATGATTTTAGTCTCTTTTAATGCTGAGTAATGTTCCATTGTGTATACATACCAAAGTTTCCCTATCCTTACATCTACTGAAGTGCATTTGGTTGGTTCCACAATTTAGCTATTGTGAATTGTGCTGCTATAAACATTGATCAATGGCTGTGTCCCTGTAGTGTGCTTCTTTCTTAAAGGTGGAGAATACAAAGTGGTATAAATTGACTTTGACTTTGGAGAGGCTGACTTGAATATCTCAGATGACTAAGCCCCAAGAATCTTCACTAAGATACATTGGGGTCTGGATTTTCGTGAGAACCATATCACCCACCCTCCAGCACAAACCAAGATATCTGAACCACTTGCTATTCTTGCTGAATCCGAATGGTCTAATCGATACAGTGGAACAGAGTCGTGTCTATGGGATGGTGGAGTGATCAGGTCCCTACAGTTTGGATTGAGGGAGCCAGCAGGATGCTGGTGAAGATGTATTGCTGCTGGATGAAAGTAACCTGTATTGAGTGGTGTCTGCTTATTGGTATAAGAAAAAAAGTGTTTTCCAGATTGTCATCTGCATATCAGACTCCAGGGACTATGCTGATTTGCTCCATAAAAACACACCACAGCTGTAACAGCATTTGCAATTGAAGCTGCTATCAAGTTAAGTTTCCTAAAATCCAGCTATGCTTCCCAACTTCCCCCACACTTGAACAGGCCAAAGCCAGGGTAAATAGGGATATGAGTGGAGTCAATTTCAACACAGTTTCTGGATCCTCTTTGTTGGCATAGGGTAATGATGTCTGCAATCACTTCCAGGATACGGTATTGTTTTGGTTCACAATTTGGAGGGAAGGCCCCCAGGGAACAACAGTATTCCTCATTCCATGAGTCAGAGGACAAATGTGAGAGTTATGCACTCAGGAAATTATATTGAAATCATGCCAAATTATGCATTTTGGAAAATACAAGGAATGCACATGGAACCCATTGTGTTCATTGTAAGATAAACTCGAGTCAAAATTTTTTATCAGACCCCATAATTCCCAGTCTGACTAGGGACCTGTCCCTGGGTCCCCACAGAACCCTGGATCCAAAGATGTTTTTGATACCCACACAGCATTGCTTCTGACCAAGGAACTCTTTTTACTCCAAGAGGAGAAGTAATGAGGTCACACGCAAGGAATTCAACTCAAAGACGGTGTCCAGAGCTGCCCCCAGTCTGTTGTCCCTGTTTCCTCAGGATACAGGATCTTGTGAATGGCTACAGAACTTGTTAGGGAAGGCTAAGTAAATGTATAGTGTATACATGTATGGAAATGAATTCTCAGAGAGAACCGTTCTGGATCTCAAGTTGCATCAGGTAAGAAATCAATCTTAGTAGTTGCCCATCTATTTAGTGCTACAGATGCATGATGTATGATCCCTCTCAGGAAAGTCATCCTGGTCACTGCTCTGGCCCTATTGCCTTTGCCAATGGCCATATCCCTCTTGTCTTTTGTGGTCAACTTGACCTTTATCACTGTGGGGTCTCAGGAACCCCACTTATATTAGGGATCCTGTACCAATGGCAGCATCTCTCACCTTTATCTCCAGCCTTCTTGTCAGAGCCAACTTCATAGCCAGAACACCAGCTGCAAGGGAGTCTGGGAAATGGCGTATTTGCCCTCCAGCTCCTGTGATCCTGGAAGAGGATAGAAACAGATGAAGAGTGTCAACAGAACAGTCCCTCACAACGAGAGAGAGACATTGTCTGTGAATTTGGTAAAAAGACTGAGCTTATTCTCATGAATAGGGTGGATTAGGAATGTATGAGGATGTACAGAGAAACTGACTGATTCTGAAGGGGTATGGAAATTGTCCTTTTGTGCAAATAGCCCACTGATCTCCCCCAAAATGGGTAGAAGAGAACACACATGAACCCAAATAGCAGAGACCTTCCAAATATGAACTTTGTAGTCAATAAAACTCATATTTACAAAGAATATTGAGTGCCATGAGAAAACATCAATTATTTCTCCAAGTGAAAAAGGGAGTATACAAGACCACATACCAGTTTCAATGTGTGTAGATGTGCATACACACGCACCACACACACACACACACACACACACGGTACACACACATATATATTAGAGAGAGGCATCTCAAATTCTTAAAAGGCTTAATACAAATGATGATTTTTTCCTTGTATTCTGTTTTGCTAAATTTTTTGCATAATTTTGGAAGTTAGCATTATTTTAATAAAAATATTATAAAACAAAAAAATGAAATAGCAAATGAATATGTTCTAAAATATGAAAAACACTAGCATCCTTATTATTCTTCAATTCTAGAATTTATATATAAGAGTGTAAAGAAGGAAACACTTTAAGAACCAGGCTAGAATTAGAAGGGGAAAAAAAAATAACAAACATGTGTTCCCTAAACCCTTAGGGTGAGCTTGATTTAAGAATTCTTAAATCAAGTAAAAGCTAGGTAAAAGTAAAAACTAGGTCTAGGCCTCTATTCACTGGCTTTTCACATTGAATTTTAGCAACAGAGACCCCTGTTGTTTTTAAATGAAAATATAGATGAACCTCTAATACCTAAAACAAAGTAAAGTTGTTTCACTTTAGAAAACTCTCCAGCAGGATTCTTAAACTCTGGAAATCCATTTGAAAGCCAGTGACCTATTCCAATTCATCATTTTCTAGAAGAACAAATAGCTCTCCAGAGAAAAGGGGCTGATCCTCTTCTCCTGTAATGGTAGATGTGAGGAGCCCCATGATACCATGCAGGGGTCCAGGGCCAGATGCCTCATATTAGCATTTCAAGGCATGAAGTCAAAGGTAGAAAAGGAAATCATGTCTCAAAGGACTGTGAGACCTGTAAACCTGTGTAACCGCATAAACTTCCTATTCCCATACTCTCCCAATGAAACTGTCCTTATCAAGGTCCTCAACAAGCTAATTGCAAATCCAGTGGATAATTTCACCCATTTTCCTACTTGATCTTGCTTTTGGTCTTTCCTTGGACCACTGCACATTTTCTCAGGACTGTATCCCCCTCTCTCATCTCATCAATTAGCGTCCAGCTATGGTGATCAGACCTCCGTGGTGTTAAGGATCACCTGGGAAGCAGGACTAGACTGATGAGTTAGAGGCTCATTCCTAAGGGCACGGAGGAGCATTGCGTGGAGAAGTCCTTGAATCAAATTTGAGAACCACTGGACAGTGTGGAAATGATCCCCAGAATAAGTCCCCAGTCTCCATCTTTCTTCTGGCCTCAAGACCTAAAATTGGAACTGCCTGATAAATGTGGATGAATGCTGTGACTTTCGATTCATCATGCTCTTACCATCCCCCCAACCTGCTGCTTCTCTTCCTGCATACCCACTGTGGTTCTACCACCTCCTGCGAGGCTGTCACAAGGCAAGGCCAGGTCCTTAATGATTGTGAGCCCCACCCATGCCCTCCCATCACCGGCCTCCTCCATCTCCTTTCTCTACCTTGTCCATTTCTAACATCTTCATCTTGCCCAAAGATAGGAAGAGCCACTGACTGTATAATGATCTTTCTGGAATCTGAGTCCAGTCATTGTAATGGTTGCTACCTGCTTCAATGGAGGGAAGGTGGAAATGAATATGAATATTCCCATGTCTGTCTCATTTCTCCAAATCATTATTCCTAAAAGGTGGCCAGGCAGTCAACGTTTATGGAAGCTTGAGGACTATGATCAATAAGCAGAGATAGTATACAACAATGGCTCAAAGCTGAAGAGTGAGTAGACTTGTTCTTTAAAAGCTGTTGGTCCATTTCCTCCCTATGTCTCCATTTATTCAGGCTCCGACCTCCTGCCACATGGCTTTGGACCCCCTTTCCTTCAGTCTTCTTCTCTTTCCTTTCACTCCCTGGGCTCACCTCCCTAATATTGGAAGGATATAACTTGGGTCTTCCAGAGTATGAGTAAGGAGGAAAAAAAGATAGTTTGGTGAGTTTGATTTGAAAATCAGTATGGAGAAAAGAAGGCACTCCTATGGAGCAAAGTGTCTGGAGAAGTTATTGGGGGAAGAAGGATGCTCTGGATAGAGATGCATCTTTTTAATAGAAGTAACTCTAGAAAGTAAGCCATGGTGTATTGAGAGTATTTGAGAAGATTCGTTGTGTGGTATATAATGAGACCGTTTATACTACTTTATTTCTTGTTACTTCAGCAAAATCCATGTTGCAGATTGGCATAAACTCAAAAATACAGGAGGATAATTTTCAATATGCTACAATTACCTGAAGAACATCTAGTAAATACCCAGTGTGTTGACCTTGACCCCAGATATTCTGGCATTTTTGGTCTTAAGCAGGGCTCCAGCATCAGTGCTTTTTAAATGCTATGCCGGTGATCTAATATGATTTAACCACTGATCTAGGATCTGGAATAGTGGGTTTCAATCCTCTGATGCATTGGAATCACCCAGAGAGCTGGCCCCACCTCCAACCAGCTTGCTCAGAATCTCTGGACATTAGAGATAAGCTTCCCAGGTAATTCTGATGTAAATTAAAGTGTGAAAAAATCACTGGTTCTAGAGAAGAATTATGCCAGGGCCTAAAAGACAGGGGGATCCATAAGAAGCCATATATACTACATCTTAATAGCACTCAGTAACTGATTGCCCATGAAAGACCATCTTGGAAGAAATGAGGTCTTCTTAATATTAGCCAAGTATAAAATTATCAAAGGTATCATTCTATGGCAAGAATGACTCTGCACATCTCATCAAAATATTAGGGGGCGTTGTTCACTACTAAAATATTTGGGGCTCAAATTTATACACAAGCATGTACACATGTGCGTGCACACCCACACCCACACTCCTGCACATAGGCACACACATAATTTCACAGCTACATTCACATGCATAAACTTGTGCTTGTGCTCACACATGCCTCCCTACGATTTCTTTCAGCCGATTTTGCATAGTCTGCTCTTGTTCATCATATATGGAAGCAGCTGACTATTACTGCAATGAGTATTCCAATTATTAAGGCAATGAAATAGGTTGCCAGCAAGCCATAAAAGGCTCATTAACTTTAAAAAAAATGCCAGCGCTTTGGGTTTTGGTGAGATTAGCTCTCTACTTGCAGAGGGCAGAATTGTAATTACTCAATACACCTGCATTTCATCACTCTGAAATGTGCAGACACACCATGTGTTTAGGAAAGCAACACTATGATTATCGTAATAGTTCCTGAATTCTAGATAAGCTTTCTCAGTGCAGTAGTTCAAATGTGAAAAAGGAAGGAAGATTGGAAGGCAGGAAGGAGGGAGGGAAGGAGGGAGGGAANTTAAGTGCCCCTGGATTCAATCCTTAGGGATGGAGGGAAGGAAGGAGGGAGGGAGGGAGGAAGATAGATGAATCAATCAAGAGTCTAATCCTGAGAACTGAGCAGAGCTAGTAGGAGTCCATGGGCCAGGGCTAGAGAAATCTGCAGTCATCCCAGATCAGCCTGGACCTAGCCCAAGAGAGCCATGCCATTGATTTAAGATCCTATTGATTATCAAATCATCCACAGAGCAGGAAGCCTACTGATGTGAAAAAAAATGCCTTTTTACGGACACATGGAAGATAATTCAGGCAGGAATTGTTTTGTTTTACCATAATGAGGCAAACAAATAAAATCAAAACCTTAATCATGATAACAGCTGCCATGACAGGATTCTTTTAACTGAGCATGAGTACAATGGTAGACTTCTAAGCCACCTTCTCGGAGCACAACCCACATTGATTCAGTGATCAGAATGGATTTGTTTCCAGCACTGAGCCTACTTTCCCTTTGCTTCTGTGAGTCAGGATCAGAGGGCGATTCCATCAGCATCAACTCAATCAGTATGCATTGAGTGGGCAACGGAGCGAGGAGAGACCACTCTGGCTGGGGAACTCGGGGTGAGGGTTTGGAGGTGGGAATGAGCAGAACTGTGTGGAAAGTGGTATGGCAGAGGGCTCTGGGGAAACCAGGGTTAAAATCTGAAATTTCCTACCCATGATGCAACCCTGGAGAAGCTGAAGATGCTCTGGGCCTCAGTTTGCTCATCTGTAAAATGGGGACCCTAGTAGCATCTGCCCCGTTGTTAGAAACATCACATGAGCTAGCATGCGTGGGGGGCTAGCTCAGCCCATAAATGTCAGCATCTCTTAGTCCTCTTTCTTCTACCTCCTGCATCTGGCTTATTACCAAGACCTACAGAGTCTGTCTGCATGGTGACTCTTGCATGGCCTCCACCTTTTTTATTCCCACAGCTACTTCCTCTGATTCAGGCAGGTCCTTGTCATTTCAGATCCAAAGTCCATAGCACCCTCCACATTGACCTCCTCACCCTCTCTTTTCTGCCTCTCCATTCTGCACACTGAGACCAAATGGATTTTCAGGAACTACATTCAGCTCTCAGCCTTCTCTGTGCAACGCCCTGGGTGTGCCCAGCGCCCAGAAGAATGAAGTTCCGGGCACCAAGGGGCTTCCCAGCTCTGACCACCCCATTCTCCCAAATGCAATTCCAAGCATGATGCATATATTTGAACAAAATGCTGGGTGTGCCTCTATGCTGTCCCTGTCTTTGGCATGAGCTACCTTTCTGGCCCCAATTCCTTCCTTCCACCCTCCCCCTTCAATAATTCTTCTCGTAAAAGTGACAGCCCGTCTCTTTGGTCGAGCTTACATGCCATCTCCTCTATGAATCAGCCTCCCTTCCATCTCAGCAAGTAGATTTGAAGTCTCATCCTGGGAATCCTTGCAGCACTTTCTGGATATTTCCATAAAGTAATTTCCACCCCCAGTGGCACAACTCGGTGTATTTGTGTAATCCTCCTTTTGTCGTTGTGAGCTTTCTCAGGGCCTGGTCCTGGGTCTTATTCATCTTTGTCTCCACTGTGTATCTGAACTGTTGTAACACTTAGCCCATAAAGACAGCTCAATACATGTTATCCATGAAAGATGCTCATGGCAACTAAAAAAACAAATTGGTTTTGTAATGGCCTTTATAAACACAAAAGATGGCTAGAATATAGTTTATGACTAAGAATTTGAGAATACATTCCTGGCACTGAGCTCAGGCCGCTTGGCATGTATATAATTATTGTGGAAGTGGTATCAAAATGTATGGAAGATATTCCTTAAGGAAACTCCACCCTTTGTCTTAATTACTCATGAGGTTTCCAAGGAACTTGGGCTCCTACCAGGGCATAGACTGTTTAGTAGGAAACACCCTGGCTCCCTGATATCTACATTTTCCACAGTAAATTAATAAATTGATGGTTTGGTTTATAATCAGTCCAGTGCAGAATTTTCTGCCTTAGCCCGATCCTTGCTGGCAAAGTGCCAAGGGCTTCCAGCTGTGCAGCTGGCTCAGATGTGGTTCCCTATTTGGATGCCCTACTGAAAGCCACGGAAGAACAAGTAAAAGTCCAAAACAAAAGCCAACAAATGGAGAAAACACCCCTCAAGAGCCCACCTCTTCTTGTTAAAACAAGTCTAAATATTCCTTTGGGACTCAGAGTACTGGATGTCTTGATTCACTCAAAGCCTTTGTAAATGATAATCTCTCCTGTCCCCTGTTCTCTCCCCAGGGCAGCTCTAAGTTGGAAGGAGAGAGCACAAGAGTGGTAGCCTGGGACCAGAAGGTTATGCAAAGCAAGATCTAACGAGTACCGCTGCCCATTTGGCTTCCTATCTCTCCTTAAGGACCTCTGGGTTCCCCCTGAACCTCCCTACTCTGGTGGAACCCTCCCTAACCCTCCCCGGGTGGGAGTCTGAGTGTCAGCCTGTGCGAGTCTGCGTGCATCTGTCTCTGCTAAGCTGTGATGCTATTAAAGTCCCTGGGATTGTATGTATCAAAATGCAAATGTATGCAACAACTAATGCGTAACTTAGCATTTTTACTTTTGAGCCAAAAGACTACACGTGACTATGTACAATCATTATATTTCCCCTAGAAACTTTCGGTTATAAAAAAAAAAATCTTTGTGGCTTGTCTGGTTTAGATATTGTCTCTCTTATCACTAGGAAAAGGCAGCCAGGGTGGATGTTACCAAAAGGGCTGAACACCTTGGAATTGGCCCTAAAAAACAAAGCAAAAAGAGAGGTGTACAAACTGCTAGCATATGGAAGAATATGGAAGGGGAATTTTGAGAGAAGACACTGAGCATAATCATTTTTAAATGGCACAGTGTGAGCTGGGAAAGGTTTTGCTAACCAGTCCTTAGAGAATTGAGCTCTACACTGGAGAAGGAGGAATCAATAATCTTAAACGACCTGAAAAGAAAGCAAATACATAGAAACACTCATACACACCATAAAATTAATGAGTAAAGCAAGCTCAAGTTTGCTCTATGGGTCTACATACTTAGCAGAAATAGATTTTTCATGAAAGCAGAGTTCTGGTATTTCCTATTTATTTTATTGCACAATAAATCAAGAGATTTAAAGAAGCTACATATTTTGGGAACTTTATTATTTTGAAAAAAAAATCAATTTTCTGTCCTTACTATTCAAGGATGGTCAAGGTCATTTCTCGCTGCCAGAACAGTCCCTCTCTCCTCAGCCAGACATAGGCTAATAATTCAGGTATTTCATTTCTTTGTCAACCAGCTGCAAATTCCTGTTTTATACTAGTCTCAGAGGAAGCCTGACTATCCAAGCAAGATGTTAAAAGCCCCCAAGGAGAATGAGCAGAGGTTGAGACATGCCTGTGGGTGCAGAGGGCAGCTCAGACTGTTCAGCCTCAGGCCCGTGAGTGGACAGTGACTTGGAAGCGATATGAGAGGTGGCCTCTGCCCTGAGTTCCACACACAGAGATATTTCATGGTGCAGTAGCCTCTGTGACACATCCAATTTCTCTCCTCCTCTGCCTTCTTTTCCCCTTAGGTGCGGTAGGTTCTAGATTCCCAGATTGTGTATGTGTGTGTGTGTGTGTGTGTGCGCGCGCGCCAGTTAAGTTCACTTTGGGACACTACAAAAAGCCAACTACAGAGGGTTAATCAAAGGGATCTTTAACTCTCCCTCGGGGCTGAATGAAAAGCCCAAATGTTGGCAGAGCAGGGAGGAGACTTGAAGAAGCAGCCTCTGTTTCTTTCTGGACTGTTCTTGGAGCCGTGTTTTACCATCGTGGTTGTGGGGTGGGTAACATAGGTACAGGATGCAGTCTACCTTCCACGCAGGAAGAAGGGGAGAGGACAAGAGGGTGGACACATACCAACCTCGACTACACTTTTTATGAAACAAGAGCTTCCCCAGGAGTCCCTCCCTATAGACCTCGATTATATCACCAATCTGGTCACACGGCCACTCCTAGCTCCAAAGGAGCCGAAGGAAGTGAGCTTTTTAAAATGGGAACATCATCATCCTGAACAAGTTTACATTTTCTTTTTTAAAAAAAAAAAAAGAAAGAAAGAATAGTAGATATTGGTTAAGCAATTAATTAATTAATCAAGAATGTTTGGGAAGGATCTCTTATCAAGAAGTGGTACAGGATATCATATATGTGAGATAGAAACATATAAGACAACCCTGTTATTTACTATGTAGCACCGTCGGAGTATGGCACTGTCCAGAGTAGGGGTCTGCAAAGTCAAAGATATTTTTCATATAAGAATATACTTCACCTCATTAGCCATGAGTGAAATGAGAATCCAAACTGGATGGAGACAACTTTTCACACCTACTAGGATGGCTATTATCAAAACAAATAACTGAGTCAATAACAAAATTTGGAGGATGTGGAAAAGTTGAACCCCTTCGCAATTGCTGATGGGGATGGGAAAGGGGGAAATCACCATGGCAAATGGTTTGGTAGTTTGTCAAAAGTTTTAACAAAGAACCAACGCATGACCCACCAATTCTACTCCTAGGTGTGTACCCCAAAGAATTGAAAACTAAAAGAGGAAACTAAATTAAAAACTAAAAGAGAAACTTGTAGGCCAAAAGCAGAGATGTCTGTCAACAGCTGAATGGATAAACAGAACACACATTGATGAGATATCATCCCTGCCGAAAAAGCAATAAGGCACTCTTAAGATGAATAAGGCACAATAATTCAGATGTCCAGACACTGATTGGCAAATTCTGCAATTCCACACCTATGAAATATCCAGAACAGGCAAATGTATAAGGGACAGAAAGCAGATTAGAGGTCACCAGGGGCTGCAGGGAGGGAGAATGGAGAGTTATTGCTTAATAGTTACAGAGTTTCTGTTTGGGATGATAAAAAAGTTTTAGAAATAGATAAGATGGTGATGACAGTTGTACAATACTGTGAATGTAATTCATGTCACCAAACTGTTCACTTAAAAATGGTTAAAATGGCAAATTTTGTTATATGTATATTTACAGAATAAAAATGTACAAGTAACACTTTATAATACTACTAAGACACCGTTTGCCGCTCTTTATTCTTATTGTCCCTTAGGCATAAGCAGCGTTTCCCAGGGGCTGCCTGGGGGTGATGATATCATTCCCCCCAAAGCCAGTGGAATGTGTGCTGGTGTAGTGCTGTTTTAAGTGTTCTCAGTTTTAATTTCCAAAATGGTAAATACTGATATCATCCACATAAACAAAGACTTTCTTAAGGACTTCAAGGATGTTGATGCAAGTGAAGGGTCCTGAGACCAAAACGTTTAGGTGTCCTCGCTGCTGCGTGTGCCTTCAACGAGTCCCACTTAACAAATGGGTGTTGACTCGGGTTTCATTGAAACAAAGCCCACAAAGTTTTTTCTCCTGTAACCAAACAACTTAAAGGGGGATGTATTTCTTTTGGTTCCCTGTCTAGAGGTTTCAGCTCAGGGTCCACTGGCTCCGTTGCTTTGGACATGAGATGAGGCAGAATGTCATGGTAAAAGTGCAGAGTGGAGGGAAGATACTCAGCTCCTGATACCCAGAACCACGGAGAGAAGAGGAAGAGACCAGGGACAAGAAAAAGTCCCCAAAGGTATGCACCTCAGTGAACTAGTGCCTCCTACCATCCCCACCTGCCTACAATTTCCACCACTTCCCAGTAATCCATTCACATTATTAATCCATCAAATGGATTAATCCACTGAGGAGGTTAGAACCTTCATGATCCAATCCCTTCCCAAACCCCCACCTCTGAACACTGCTGCACTGGGGACTGAACCTTCTACACATAAGACTCTGAGGGTTGTTCCAGATCCAAACCATAATAGCCAGATGCAGCGGGTGTGATTCCGTTAGACCCCGAAATCTAAGGGGGGTGTTGGTAGGGACCTCTCATCCTGGGACAACCATCTGGATCTGTGGGCTTGAGCTCTTCTACCACACACATCAGACAAACGAGACTTTTAAGTGTGACACACTTCACCCTATTCCTTAAGAAAGCACATATATAAATACAAACAAGAATGACAATATCGCAAGGAACCCTTGGATTCTCTTCATTTTCTTAAGAAGACCCTGACATATATTAATGCTTTGAATATTACCCAGGACTCTAATTCAAGTGATTATCATTTTTAAAATGTCTACCTTTTGTTACTTTGAGATCTTTCAATACTGGGGGCACAGATCTGGGAAAGGCTTTAGCTTCACAGTGACTTATAAAGACAATGTTTCCCTTTATAAATAGCACCTGAGACTCAGTTTTCTCTTCTGTCAAGTAAGTGTGATGAACTAACCTCTGATGTTTCAATTCTAAATATAAAAATGGAGCAAATGTCAATCATCCCAGATTGGGGATGAAAAGACTAAACTGCAGCCCTGTTTCTCAACTGCTTTAGCCAGGCATGTGTACTTACTAGCCCAAGGCTGACTTCAAGAGCACGTAGGCTTGGGGTCACAGGGGGACCCGCACTTGGCTTCAATGTTCCATTGCTGCCATCTTAAAATTATGAGTTTTCGAATGGCGGTCCTACATCTTCCTTTTGCACTGGGCCCACAAATTATGTAGCTGCTGTTATAGGGAGTGATTAAGAACCTAGACATGGAGTAGGCATGTCTGGGCCAAACCCCTGGCCTATTTCTTACTAACTGAGCAAATTTCCCAAATGATTTCACCTCTCTAAATCTCAGTTTTACTGCTGAGATTTTTCAACATCACAGAGTTGTTGAAAGAATCAAATGTGGGAATGTGTTAAAAAAACAAACAAACAAACAAAAAACTTAGTGGAGTACTTGAAGGGTAGGAAGTACACAGTAAATAACGGTAATTATGATTGGTTACATTTCATTTCTTAACTTTATCCAACAAAATATTTATTGAGCACCTACTTGCCAGGTACCGTCCTAGGCACTTGGACTGTCTGTGAACAAAGTAGATTGGATTCCCATCCTCACAGGGGTCATGTTTTGCTGCGTGGAAGAGGAACTTCACAATAAGCACCATGAATATCAGTGGATGTTATCAATGGTGAGAAGGAGAAAAGTGCTCTTTTAAAGGGGAAAGTAAGCAGGATACACAGGACCAGGGAGATGGGGAGGGGAGCTTTGCTGCTGCAAATGGGGATCTTGAAGGAAAAGGTAAGAGGAATAAGGACCTGAGAGAAGGAGGAGAACTCGCTAAGGAGGCACCTGGGGACAGGATCTTAGCAGCAGTTTCCTGAGGAATGCAGGCAGAGCTTCCACTACAGTCACACCCTTCCAGAGGCAGGCCAGGGGAGTCCACCCACCAGCACAGTCTCTCCACCACAGGGAGGACGTGTTTTGTAACTGGCGATTGCTAACACATCTTGCAGACGGAGGTGGAAACCAAGCAATCACGTGACACTGCGATGAGCCCCAGATAGTGAAAACTTTCACGTTCTCCAAGTGCAACTCTGAGGCATAAAGACAGAGACGGGAAATATTATGAAACACAGTAGGGAGAGTCCTCAAAAATATTAAAAATAGAACTACTGTGTGATCCAGCAATCTCACTGCCACACATACATCCAAAGGAGACGAAATCAGTACGTTGAAAAGAGATCTGTACTCCCAGGCCCACTGCAGTGCCGTTCACAAGAGCCAAGAAACATACAAGAAAAAACAAAGTGTCCACCCACTGGTGAGTGAGTAAAGAACTGTGGTATAGACACAACGGAATAGGAAAGAATGCAATCCTGTCATTTGTGACACCATGGATGGAACTAGAGATGTTTATGTTCAGTGAAATAAGACAAGCAGAGGGCTGAGGCTGGGGCTCAGTGGTAGAGCTCTGGCCTAGCATGTGTGAGGCACTGGGTTCGATCCTCAGCACCACATAAAGATGAACAGGCAGAATGGGGCTATTGTGTCCATCTACAACCAAGGGATGTATATTTAAAAAAAAAGAAAAAAAAGTAAAAAGAAATAAGACAAGCAGAGAAAGATGGATGTCACATGGTCTCACAGCTGATTTAGAGGAGCTGAAGGTAGACTGGCCATTACCAGAGGCTGAGGGAGTAGAGAGGAAGGAGGGTTGGGGAGAGGTGGGACCAGAGTCCCAAGCTACAGTCAGACACCAGTAAAGGTTTGGGTGTGCTATTGCAGAGGAGGGTAACCAGAGCTAACGACTATGTCCTCTACGTTTCAAAAAGCTAGAAGAAAAGACTTTGAACATTTTCACCTTAAAGAAGTGATAAATATTTGGGGAGACAGATATATGTTCAACTTGATTTAAACACTGCACCATATATATGTATGTATTTATGTACATGTGTATATACACAGAGATGTATATAGATATAAGTATACAAATTTATATATATATAAACGTGGTGCCCCATTAACATGTACAAGTTTTACATATCAGTTTAAAGTAAATTTTAAATGTGTGAGAGAGGAAAATCCTTACAAATACCATTTCAGATAACCAAGAGATCAGTTTCTTGTGGACAGCCCAGCCCAGGACAGGAACAGTGGCACCAGGGTGGGTCATGAGAATGGATGGACTGTGTAGATGAGACAGAGAGAGAAGAGCAAGGCCAAAGCCAGGACAGAGGTGTTCCTTTGGCCACACCTGGCCAAGCATTCAGTGGTGAGGGGTTGTTGGAAAGCACCGGAAGTGCTCTGGATCCACCCTCTGTGACATGGCCATGGACAGCAGGGCTCAGCTAGTGAAGGATTCACAAATCCTATGCCATTCCAGGGCTTGGGATCTGCTCGGAAGCAGATGACCTGAGCCGGAAATCAACATCCAGATTCCCATGTCTAAGGCTGGGGAGAACAAGCAAGCCACCTCCTCTACAGAAGAGATTCCAAACGAGAGTCATCCCTGTTGAAATTCCAGAATTACCCAACAAACAGAAAAAGGAGGAAAAGAGAGGAAGGAAGGAGGGAGGGAGGAAAGGAAAGAGAGGGAGAGAAAGAGAAAAGACAAAAGCACAACAATGTTGACGTACACCACTTGAGGCTCATGGGTGACCTCAGGGAAACCTTGGACTTTAAGAAACAGGAGGAACACCAAGGCAAACCGTCTGCAGATTGTTTAAAACATAACTTCAAGACCAAAATATCATGGAGTCCATTTTGAGTCTTTTACTGAAGAAAAGAAAAAGAAACTGTAGAGTGAGTGTTGTTTGACTCTCTAAAGCCAGTACCCTCATAACTGGGGTTTGGGATAATTAGAGGCTCACAATGGCAATTTCCAGCCAGCCCGGTGATTCAGTCGACACAGCAAAATAACAATAATTTAAACCCTGCTAATTCATGCCAGAACTGAGCTCAAACCCTACCTTGACACATTCTCTGAGGAATAAAATAAGAATAAGAATTTGGGTGGGTTATTTAACTTATTAAGAAAATCAAACCTTCCTTAACAGCACCATTCACATTTAATATACTAATCTATTGTAAAAATTGAGAATTGCATTAGTGTATATCACCGGCTAAAACTTCACTTATTTTAAAACACTGATCACACATCTTTACTTTAAATTAGTGAAATTTATATTATTTTAGGAGGATCCAAGTTCTGGCTGAGGCCCATATGAAAGAGAATCGAGTTGTGTGGTGTGGATTGTTCTTGCCTTAATACAAATGATGGATTTTTTTTTCTAGTAATTTTTTCCCAAGTTAACCTGCTGCAGGGATAAAGCCTCTGTCTTCCTCTGTGTCTCTGAAGATGACTTCTAAAAGGTTGACAGGTGGCAACTGTCAAGCTCCCGCCTGAAATCTGGTTCCCTGGACATCCAAAACTATTTTTAACCAGGTTTGTGAGTTTTTCACTCATAAATGGTTTCTCCAGTTCCACGGTTGTGCTATAGCTTGTCTGCTTTTCTAAGCACAGTCTGCACACAGGTGTGTGTTCTTGTTATACATCTGCTGTACCGTTTGGTCTCTGTGTGATACTGTCTGCGGCAGGTTAAGGCCCCTTCCCTCTGAACTCACGAACATCATGCTCCGCAGCAGGGTCTGGGCTGAGCTCTGGGGTTAATTGCCCACCCATCCTCAGAAACTGGTCAGCTCTTCTCAAATGTCATTCAATCAGCTGAACTTGGTGAACACCCACACTCATAGCAGTGCTCACAGAGAAAGAGCAAAGGTGTGTTCTGTCCTTCTGGAAAGAGCTGAGACTGTATTGAGCTTTTCTCCAAGTCAAAGGGCAACTCTGGAAAGTGAGTCTCTTCCTGTGACAAACAGACACATAAGAACACATTCTGAACAAAATCACAAGGAATGACCACATCACTAATAACTAGGAAAATGCAAACCAAAATCACATTGAGATACCACCTCATCATACCCATTAGCATGGCCACCGTCAAAAACCAGATAGTAGCAAGAGTCAGAGGATGTGGAGAAATTGGAACCCGTGTGCATTGCTGGTGGGGACAAAAAATGGCATATCCACTGAGGAAAATAGGGTGATGATTTCTCAAAAATTGAACATAGATATATATAGTCCAGCAAGTCTACTTCTGGGTATGTATCCTCCAAAAAATTAAAAGCAGGGACTCCAATAGATATTTGCATACCAATCTTCAAAGCCCCATTATACACAATAATCATAAATAGAAAAAATCAAATGTGTGCCCACGGATGATTGGATAAACAAAATATGGTATATCCACACAATAGAATATTAGCTAGCTTCATAAAGAAATGAAATTCTGACACTCATTACAACATGGATGAAATTTGAAGATATTACTCCAAGAGAAAGATGCCAAAGGACAAATATTGTATGATTCCATTTACAGGGGGTATCTGAGTAGTCAAATTCAAAGACACAGAAAGTGAAATGGTGGCTACCAGGGATTGGGGAGATGTGAAGAATGGTAAGTTGTTTAATGGGCTCAGAGTTTCAGTTTAAAATATTGAGAAGGTCTGGAGACAGAGTAGTGATGGTTACACAACAAATTTAATGGACATAATACGACTGAATTTTATCCTTAAAAAAGCTTATAATGGTAAATTTTATGGTATGTATATTTTACCACGATTTGAGAGAATAGAAAGAGCAAATATGAGCCCAAAGGCAAAGAGGGCTTCAGGGAGATTCATTCCCTTTGAATGAAAATGGGAAGCAAGCTTACATGGAAAACAGCTTTTACTAACTCCTTAAAAAATCAAAAACTTAACTTGCCCTTCATTTTCACTGGTGGAAAAACTTTTCAAAGAGTATATTGGATTGAGTCTTATCATAAAATCAGATAAGAATGTCTAGAAATTCAGAACATCAAAGGAAATGATATAATTTCATGGATAAACAAGATTATAGTTTCTGTTTTATGGTGGTGTCACCCACATCAACCACCTTCCCTGGGGAGGATGGTGCATGGATAGATCACCTGGGGGCAGGACTTGTTGAGTGTCAAGGCCACATGGGGTGGACACACTGCCCAGGCACCAGGCAGGAAGATGAGCCAAGATCAGGCAAGGAGAATAGGTGTACCTGGGCCAGGGTCCAGGTTCATTAGGTGAACACCCTTGGGTGGGGCTTGTTCTTTTTAACCAGTTGGTCCCTCTCTTCCTTGTGACTGTCCTCTGTCTGTTTTAAAAAGGTCAGTTCAGTTGGTGTTTGTTAATTCATGTTAAAGTCAATTTATCTCTTATCTTTATTTCTTACAAATAATTAATAATTTAAAAAACTCTGAGAAAAAAATTAAGTCTCCGTAACACCTCTTGTCAAAAAACTGCTGTCATTGAAAATCTTCAGAGCGTATTAGTCAGAAGAGAATGCTTTCAAGTAGGATGATTTCATTTATTTTATGCAGAAACCCATGACACGTTGCCTAACGTAGGCTTAGAACATGTTTCACCTGGCTTGCTGTACTTCTTAATCTCTAATCTCAGTTCCCAGACCTGGCCATAGACCTCTCTGTGTCTGTTTGAGTAATTGAGAAGGCGGTATGGTTTGGATATGAGGTATCCCCCAAAACTTTTGTGCTAATGCAGAAATATTCAGAGGTGAAAGGAATGGATTGTGAGAGCAGTATCCTAATCACTCCACCCAGTTTGAATGAGGTGGCTGGGTGGTAACTGTGGACAGGTGGGTTGTGGCTGAAGGAGGTGGTCACTGGCACTGGGTCCTGGAAGGATTCATCTCCCCTTTGGTCCTTTCTGCTTTCTGGCCACCATGCAGCAACACTCCTCCACATCCTTCCGCCATAATGTCCTGCCTCACCTTGGGCCCAGAGTAATGGAGTCAGCCAATCATGAAATGAACCTCTGAATACTGTGAGCCTAAAATAAACATTTTTTTTCTCTAAGTTGTTCTTGTCAGATATTTTGGTCACAGTGACAAGAAAAAAACTAACACAGATGGTAAGTTTTTAAATTGTCATGTTTGGGCCCAAGAAACTAAGGAACTTTTAAAAATATATATTGTCATGACAATGTCTTAATAATATGATCCTTACTGAGAAAATCATTTTTGATGAGTAATGTTCCTGTTCTCTCTTGGGGAGCATTTCAAGTTTTTATTGGAAACTTTAGCAAAGCTAAGTGATCATCTCACCTTGTGATGTGCGGAATAATTTCATACTCAGCTTTCTGACAACAACTAAATCAGCATCAAGATAGGATTATTGCTTCCACTTTTCATTTGATCCTCTGGTCAATGAACTTTTTGCTGTTTTTTGCAGAACTTTAAATGACCAATACTTGTTAAAAAGCAAAGAACTTCACAGATTTTTTTCTTGTCTATATCCTTCCTTTAAAACAACATTGCAAATAATGGCAATGAGGGAGAGGGGCTTAAATGTGGGTCCTTTGTTCTTAAAGGTGTCTTCATTATGCAGCTGCCCTTCCTGAGCCTAGAAGGTCCACGACGAGTTTGCTAGGATAGAAACTAAGAGGTCTTTTTATTTATGGCAAAATTATGAATCAGATACTCGGGATAATCTGTCTTTGTAGCAACTTGAACTGCTCAATGAGGTTTTGTTTATCATTGAAAATACATCACTGAGATAGCATAAAGAAAGAGCTCTACCCAGGCCACCTCAGAGGGAAGGGGAAGGAAGGAATGCAGAGGTTGAGCTGACACTCACACAGGCCTTCTTCACCTTGGAGCAGTGGCCCAGACCCAGCAACCTAAAGCTTCTGCTTTGAACAATGCAAAGGATACATGGACGAAGAAACAAAGACACAGACCCATGAAGGTGGGAGTCTTAATAAGAGACCCTACCTTAAGCCGGGGACCACAGGTTTGCTTCCATGGTGAGGGTCAACCAGAAATACGCCTCCCTGACAGATGGGAAAGCAAGGAAAATGCTGCTTCTAGCTTGGTTCTGGGTGGAAGGGAGGAAAATGCTAGTAGAAACTGACTCTTTTGCATATCGGCTGCTCAAACCCACTCTACTTTTGCTATCCACAAACTTCAAGCTGATGATTTATTTTCAAGTGCCATAGAGTGGTAATGCCCCTAGAAGAAATCAATATCAATACTTGTTGGGTGAACCAAAAGGAGTTATTTATCAATAACTCTCACGGCTAGTAAAACAAGGACTTAAGAGCCACGCACACATACAGCACAAGGAAGTAGACCACCATGCGCAAGAGCCAGCAGAAGCAGCTTAGAGAAAGATCAAATACACAGGAATTTTTTAAAAGTACAGCAAAGTAAGACCATTAAGACCCAAAGGCAAACCATCATAAATATGGGTAGAGTTAGATGAAAGTTTTTATTAAAAATCCCTATGGTGATTATGATGAGTTTTGGGGAAACAATAAGAACAAAAAATAAATATTGTTAAATTTTATGGAAAAAATAAAACCCCAATAGATAGGAATTTTAGATATTCTATGAAGACTAAAATTTATGTATGGTTTAATTGTTCGAAGATATAAAAGAGAGCTTGAATCACAAGGGAATAAAAATAATATAGAGAAAGAAATGTTTACTCATAAAATATATAATTAAAATGTCAAGCTTACTAATGGATTAAGCCCAGTTTAAGAAAGACATTAAAGAACTGAAAAATTGAAGAAATTACTCAGAATGCAGAATGAGAGACAAAGAAATAAAAAATATGAAAAATTAATAAGCATCCTGGAAACTATAATGAATCGTCATATATATCTAATTGCAGCTTAGTGATTTAAAAAATAGAGATTAAAGAGGATGGCTACTCAAATAGAGTTTTTAAAATTGTTGCAAGACACCAATCTCCAGAGTCAAAAATCCAAAGGAAGCACAGTGGACTTGTATTATATCCATGTTGTTCTCTGCTAAAAGTTAATAATGTTCACTATTCAGTTCTATGTGTCAGGCATTGTAACAGCATTACAGAATTTTATATATGGGGTGACTTCACAGTGACAGACTGGTATGCAAAAAAAAAAAAAGGCCCTTATCTTTGTAAAACTCAGTACAATAAAATTCTGCTTCCTAAGCCCTATTTTGTCCAGTGCAAATACTTAATCCAGCTGTTCTCACATACGCTCCAACCATTTGATTGACTTCTTGGTCAATTCTGAATTATAACTTGATCACTTTCAGGTTGGAATTTCCTCTGAGATACGTGGCTCTTAGAGTGAAAGAGAAAGAGACCCCTACTAGATGGAGACCCAGGTTTCTGAGCATGACCAGCCATGCTTGTCTCTTTGGTTAGATGAACAAAACCACCCATATAAGCTTGTACCTTATCAGTTAGGACAAAACTATAATCAGTCTAAATATCATGACATTCAAAGACCAACGTAGTGTGCACACAAGTGATCTCTAGCTGGACTGCTCAACTAGGAAGAAGCATTCTGAACCCCAAATGATTAACATAGGATTTGATCTTCACAAAAGTTTGCCTGAGAACCTGCACTTTTCTTCCCCAAATCCTATATATTGTCAAAAACCTCAACACTGGGTGGGTCACTCGTTTTCTTATCTCTGAGAGGTGAGGGGCATCCGCACCCTGACTTTGGGGTATGTACACCTTTGCTTTGTTGTCCTTTAATAAATCTTTGCATGTGCCTGGCTTTTGATGATCATGAAATTCTTCTCAGTGGTGTCCATCAGGAACCAGTCCAAACTCAGTTGAGGTCCCTTTGCCCCCTTGGAGCAGGACCTCCTGGGACCCCCTGTCCAATGGCACCTCTTACTTGTTTCCCAGTCCTTCTCTCTCAGAGGTGTCAACAGGGAGGAGGCTGTTGGTTTGTGGATCTAAGTGGGCAAATGCCTGGGCTTTGGCATCTTCCAAAAGCACCCAGCTGCCCCTTAGAACTAAAGTATGCAAAGGGAAAATCCTAATCGTAAAAATCCAGTCTTCTAAGAAAATTGATTTCCACGGCTGCCCTCTAATGAAGGCATCGGGATCTAAGGTCAGGAAGGAGTCATACCAGAAAACCATCAGCAAAAGAGTCATCATTTCTGCCCAGCTACCTTCTATGGGTTCACACGAGAAGTTGTTTTTCACTTTTATGCCTCATAAAAATTCTCAGGAAAGACAGACTTCTAAAAAACAAAACCTCCTCCTCCATAAAAAGCCCTTTCACAGAAGCAAGGCTTTTATTTCAGCTTTTACAGTACTCTTTTCCCTTCTGTGCTTTGTCCTGACATCTTATAAAACCAAGATTTAGCTTTCATAATTCACGGCATGTGATGTTCTTGGTCCTTGAATTTTCTTTAGAAAATGAATGATTATACAATTCCCTTCTATCACACAGAGCAGAGCCTCTTTATTTTTCTATGAAAGCTGAGAATTTAGACTTTTTTTTTTTTATAAAGTCAAATGTCTAAACACCATCATTGCAGAGAAATATAATCAAGTGTCACTTCCTTTCAACTAACGGGGTATGAAACCAGACTAAATCAATAAAAAGTTTGAGTTATGGACTGCACTTGAAAGGAATATAATTTTATTGCTTTCAAATACACATAGACTCAAGTTAGGCTAATCAAGTGGTGTGTGATAAAGGTCCTTAGAGGACTTTCTTTATCAAGTAACAGGGATGAACTGTAATTTTCACAGTTTACTGCCTAATTAATATCCTCCACACCATTGATTGGTTACCATCACGTAATGCCACTGGTTTATCAGTAGCTCACTCGTACCCCTGGTCTATTTTTATTTCACAACAATCCTTCTCCTATAGAAAACTCTCAAGTTGTTTCACTTAACTAATTTTTAATCCTCTGTTTAATCTTTTTTTCACATATTTAATTTGCCTACTAAGGCTTAATTTGAACCTTGCCACTTTCAAGTGCTAGATGGGTTTGCCGTTTGATGAGCCCCTTCAATCAACTGTGGTTTACTGAAGAAACAAATTAAAGGCCTGGGCCACAGCCAAATTACTCACCTTCCCTGAACTTATTTCTTCTTCTTCAGATCAGGATTGGTACATAGCTCAAAAGACAGTGTTAGGATAAAAGAGGTTTTAAGTATGTGAGTATTCTGCTCGGTAAAGAGAAACTCTTATTCAAATATTGGTTATTCTTTTTACAAATTCTAGATTAATGAAGCCCAAGTTAATGATTTTTTTTAATGTATGAAAAGAACTTGTACAGTCAATTTTTTTCCCAGGGGAGTCACTCCTGGTGAGTCATAAAGGGTTTTAGGAAGCCCTCTGTCTCGTCAAGCCTCAACAGGGCCATTTTGTTTGCCAACTATAACCCATCGGTTTATAAAAACAACACTTCTCCTTGGGGACCTAAATTTAGATCTGCCTCTTCCAAAGCTTGTTGTGATTATGTCATTCCAGTGATCTCTCTGCCTCCCCTGGTTGTGTAGAGCCTGTGTCTGGAAGAAATTCAACCAACAATTACTCAGATCATGATACTGCTGTGTGCTGGGTGGGAGGGAGGAGGTGGGGGGATCCAAGGTGAAGAGAGGGCGAAAGGACAAACCCCACAGTGAACTGTCAGGTCCTCAGGAATTTATCATGTGCTGAAGGACACATTTTCGGACATTTATACCCTAAGAGGCAAATAATGATAAGTGCAAAATAGTGATATAGGAGGTTGAATCCTCAGGGAGGAGAGATTGGTTCTGAGCTGGAGCATCTAGTAAGGCTTCTAGGAAGAGATAGGATTCTAGCCAAGTCTTGAGAGTTGTCTCTGATGAGAGGAAGAAGCTAGATCTATGGTTAGATCCGAGCTGGTGAGCTCTGGGTGGGTTTGGACACAGGGTAGACCAGGGCAGCTGGATCCCGGGCTGTATAGCAGGATGCATGGTTGCAAGTTATATCCTTAAACTGAGGTGTGCAAAAATCACAGTTCTTCACTTAAATCAACTTACTCCAGACTCAGAGTCACCCAGCTACCACGCTGTTGGAATGTCCTACCCCAGCCATGACAAGGCTGTCATTGTGGTCCCTAGGAGTGTGGAGTGCCTCTGGGGTCCACAGGAAATGGGGCAGAGACCTCTATGCTCCAGCCCACCACGGTCACCACTGAGGGGTTTGGAGTTGAAGCTGGAGGGACGTGTGGGGACTTGCTAGTGTAGTCAAGGTGAAAAGCAGCTTCTGCTACCCTGGCTGGGCACACCGGCCAGCCATCCCTGTGAGGCTCTCACCTTCCTGGGACTTTACCAGAGAGGCAGCCACTCCTAGGACTTGAACTCCCTTCCACTTTGGAAAATCCCTTTCCCTCTCTTACTTGAAGTCCTTTCATTCTGCTTCTGCTCAGGGACCCCTAATGTTACATTGGTTCTCTCAGGCCACTAGAACAGCACACGGGGACAGGGGGACCTAACCAGGTGGCATGCATTTTTCTCACAGTGCCGAAGGCTGGAGGCTTGGATCAAGGTGCTGGCTGATTCAGATCTTGGCAAGGGCTTTTTTCCTGGCTTGTAGATGCTTGCATGCCCTTTCCTGTGTGTGCACACTTGGACAGGGAGGGAAGGGTCCCACCCTCACGATCTTCTCCAAACCTAATTATCTCTCAGTGTTTCCAGCTCCAAAACACCATCCTAGCAGAGGCTATGGGTTCAGCAAATGAATTTTGGGGAAACAGAAATATCCAGTTCTTAACAATAACATACGTAACAATCCCAGGGATTTGAAAATGGCAGGAGTTGGCTCTGAACTGCTAGGATTAGTGAAGGCCTGGCTCTCTGTTCAATTTGGGTAGAAGAATAAAAATACAGAAAGCAAAACTCAAGGTCGTAACATCCCAGGAAAGAAATCAGCCCCATGTTTTACAGCTTTTCTCATATGGATGTATTTTGTTGTTCCCTCTTTATTTGGATAAATTTTTCAACCCAACTGTATTCTATGTACCTTGAGGCCAGTAAATATGTTTTCACATCTTTTCATCCTCGGTGGTACTTAGGCAAGTTGTATGATCAGAGAAAGTGCTTTTGACTATTTGTTGAGTGGCAGGAAATGGATGCTGTCCAGGACCACCCAGCATATCACCAGGGCTGGCCCTATGTGGACAGGAGTCTATGGCTTCTCATGAATGGAACTTTCCCAACCATTGCCCACACATATCACCCACACATTCCTTAAAGGACACATAAGTAAATATGAAATTTGACGTTACTGGACAACTTATTTTGTATGTTACTTCTTTTTTAGTGGAAAAACTGGCATCTTTTATTGCTGCAAAAAGTTCTAATTTGTTGTGTGAACTTCACTCAGGCAACTCACCCAAAAGAAAAGTTAACAGATATCAAAGAAAGATCACCCCTACCTGGCCCCGGAAATCACGTTTCAGAAGGTTAACATGGCTGAGAGCCTCAAATTGGAATTATCTTTATTATCACTAAAATTAGCAAAGCTGCCAGATCCTCATCTCCTCTCCATAGGCACACACACATGTGTGTACCAAATAGAATCCTGAATAGCCAGGTGTGGTGGCACCTGCCTATAATCCCAACCACTTGGGAGGCTGAAGCAGGAGGATCACAAGTTTAAAGCCAGCCTCAATAGCTTAGCAAGGCCCTAAGCAACTTACTGAGAAAAATTAAAAAGTAAAAAAGGGCTGGGGATGTTGCAAAGTGGTTAAATGCCCCTGGGTTCAGTTCCTGGTACAAAAAAAAAAAAGATTATATGGGTTTCTGTGGCTGTTGTAATAGATTATTACAAACTTGGGGGCTTAAAATGACAATTTTATTCTCTCACATTTTTTAATTCTTTAAGCCCAAAATCAGTATGTCTGGGACAAAATCAGGGTGCTGCAGGGCCAGGCTCCTTCCCCTTGGAGGCAGAATACATTCCTTACCTCTTAGCTTTTGGTGGCTCTGGAATTCTTCAGCTGAGGCTCTGTCACTTCAGTCGTGGTCACGTGGTCATGGTCAACATCTTCACATCTCCTCCTCTGTGTTCCAAATTGCCTGTCTCCCCCCTCTTCTTGAGATAGAAGTGATTAGCTGGGCATGGTGGTGCATGACTGTAATCCCAGTGGCTCAGGAGGCTGAGGCAGGAGGATCTTGGGTTCAAAGCCAGCCTTCAGCATCTTATCGAGGCCCTAAGCAACTCAGTGAGACCCTCTCTCTAAATAAAAACACACAAAAAGGGCTGACAGTGTGGTTCAGTGGTTAAGTATCCCCCTGGGTTCAGTCCCCAGTACCCCACCCCAAAAAAAATACAGGTAATTGCACTCAAGTCTCCCCTGGATAACTCGGGACACTCCCCACCTCAAGATCCTTCACTCAATCCCCTTTGCCAAGCCCCCTCCCCCAGGATTCCTTTTGGTACATTCGTAAGATCCTGGATTCGGATGTGGGAATCTTTGGGGACAGTCACATTTCAGCCTGTCAGAGTTCTTATTACCAACCCTAGAGGTCCCCTAGTTATAATGATTAGTAGGACAATTGCTCTTCTTCTCTGTTTTTCTCTGGCCTGTTTTTGACCACATCATCCTGAGAGTTGAGAGATGAACACGAAGAAACAAATTTAGCAACGACCATTTCTGGCAAAAAGGTTGTTTCGGACTTTAATTGATTGACTAAAGGGAAAATAATATTACCTGGGATTTGTTTATTCTGTGCCCAATTTAGCTCAGATAATCAAGAATCCATAATACGCCCAGAGTTGAGAGCCCAGAGGTAGATCAAATAAGTTCTTCATTTTCTTTCCGTATTTTCTTTAGATTCTTCTGTTGCTAGTTTAGCAAATTACAAATTAATGAGCCGTCCAGAAGTGGATTATGAAATCCAACCTAAGGGGCAGGAGTCTCAGCTCTGTTTGTGTTTACTCTGGACCAGTCACTTAACTTCACTGTGGGAGATTTAAAAAATGAAAAGAACAATCATATTTATTTACTTTATATGGCACTAGAATTCTTTAAAGATAATGGATCTTTCGAACTGACTCTAGAAAATGTATGCAAAGCACTTTCGTGTTTCTAATGAAATATTTAATACGGTGGGTTTAAATATTTCCACCTTCATTCATTTATCTGTTTATTCAGCAACTATTTACTCAGTTGAAGCCAAATATTTGCTGCTGTTCTGGTTGCTGGGGTGCCTTAAAAGTCTTGTACCTTGTAGCAATCTTAAGCTTAAATATTAGCAGATCTAGTTTAATTAGTACATGTTGATTTGCCCTCCTAACATCCTAAGAAGGAGGCTTGTTGGAGAAATCCAACAATGGTAGAGTCAATATTGACCTTGACTCGTTTCCTTTGCCTCTGGTGGCATTGAAAGGAACTCTAGGGCTGCCACACTCTACCAGCTAGGGGGAGACGGCAAGGCGCTCAGAGGTTTGAAATATGTGAAATAAAGATCTGATCCACTTGCCAGTTCATCAAACTGATGGAGATAGCAGTCGGAATCATCCTGGTTCAGGAATTAGTAAAGAAAGGAATTCTTTGCTATTTTAACATTGAACAAAGGAATCTTAACATCAAATTATCAGAATAATCGCCCATGTGATTTTTAAAATGTACATAGAAACTCAACTCTTACCTAGGTGTAGGTTCTGCTTCTTATGGACCTTCATATGCTTATAGCATAAAATTTTATTACTATAAATAAGTTAATATACTGATGGCAATCTATGTTTTTATTAAGACTGTATATATCAGTCTGGATCAGGATGGTTGGCTTTATGAATAGCTTTGGTAAGCACTAAGATGAGAAAGAAAATGAGTGTAATTAAAAAAAAATAGGGCTAGAGGTTGAGAGCAGGGTTAGAAAAAATATATTGGCAGCATGTTTCACCCAGAAAACAGGAATTGTCTCCTTCCGTTCAGAACCAGTGTTTTCTGGTGGACATAATCACCTACTAACTCACTGATGTCTTCTCTTCCTTGATTTTTAAACATGAATATTGTACTTAACTCAGCATAGTTTTTAAATATCAAGACAAAAGTACTAAGGCATCACCAGAGCCATCCAGATGACCCAGTATGATTGGAGGTGACTATACCCCAAGGGCTCCAGGGTTGGGCAGAAATGGGTGGGAAAATGTTCTGCCCTTCACTGATGTCTTGACCAGGGCCAGGAGATTTCCCCTTTCTGAACGGTAGAGAGTGATGGGAAATCCCACATTGGATACTATTGGAGTCAACTGAGGGTTATGGCCACGCTCCCACGGCCCAGGGAGTTGTCACCTAGAGGGACCTGACTGCATCCCCCCTCAGCTCCTCCACCCTCCACATCTCATGGAAGGAGGATGAAGCAGAGGCGGTGTGTGTGGGGTGGAAGCCACTCCCCTGTCTCCAGGTAGAGCACAGCCCAAGTCCACACACCACAGGTTTCACCTTTTCCTTTTGACTGTCAACCCCTTAGGTTGGGTCACGTTCATCTTTATATTGCCACCACCTTTCCCCACACCTGGCAATTTCTATCTGTTTATAAACATATGTGAAAATGAAATGAATACAGTCTACACCCAAAGGTTGTTTTTCTTTTAAATACGAATCTGGTAGCTATAGTGTGGCTCTTGAACATCCTCCAAAGGCCGTGTGTTGAAGGCTTGGTCCCCAGACGATGGCACTATTGAGGAGTAGTGGAACCTCTAGAAGGTGGGGCCTGGCGAAAGGCAGGTAGGTCATTGGCCTCTCCTGCCTCTCTCTTTGCCTCCCAGCCACCGGGAGACCTGCAGCTCCCTCTGCCACGTGCTCCTGCCGTGATGCGCTGCTGCCTCACCACAGACCCCAAACCAACAGAGCCAACCAGTCATGGACTGCAACCTCCCAAATGTGAGCCAGAACAAAGCTTCCCTTCCTTAAGTTGATTAGCTCAGATTTTTTTGTTGCTGTTGTTGCAGCAACAGAAAAGTTGACTAACTGAATTTATGCATCACATTTTATATTGAGTGGTTTTTATATGAAAGATCTCCACCTATCTCCTTGACTTCAAATATACAGAAAACTTTTGTTGAGTAGATGAGGAAAAAAAGAACCACAGAACTTTTAGAAGGCCTTTCTGAGGTCATCAAGCAATAGCAGCTTAAATGCTTCTTACTGCAAGAAATACCTGTAATACAGTCATGCACCTTATATTATTTTGATCAGCAAGAGACCATATACAATGGCAGTTCCACAGGATCAAGCTGCCTAGGGACATCACAACCATCTTAGCGTAAGTACAATGCATGACATCTGCACAATGATGGAAATCAGCTTATTCTCAGAATGTGTCCCCATTGTTGAGCAGCAGGTGACGGAACTACACATCCCTTCAGGCATCTCTTCCATTTAGAGAAGGAGGAAACACCAAGTGAGCTTCGGTTGCTGAGAACCCATTCTTAGCTTGCATGGCTTTGAAGAACTCGGGGCCTTTCTCCATTACTGGTTTTGCGCTCCTAGTTGGAACAGCCACCTCATTGTTGATTGATGGAAATTTAATGGTGCTTAGGAGCTGGAAATACCGCAGGGCTGTTCAGGAGCCTTGTTAGCATGCATCTGACCCTTCTGGCTAATCCACAAGCAGGTTTCATTTTACCTCTTGTCATTTGGCCTGGGTCACTGATGGTGGCTTTAGCTGACAGGTGCCAGGCGTGTGAGTGTAGCAGGAGATCTAGCTCCTGGGTCTGTCGTATTCGTATATGAACACGTTCCGGAAGCTCATTAAGGCAATTCATTCATTAAACCTTTAAGCCACTGAAACCAAATCTATACCAAAGTTCTTATTTGACATATGTTCTTCAAGAGATATTATCTCTTTCAATGTATATAAAGCTAAGACAGGCACATTTAAGGGAAGGGCTCTCACTACAGGTTATAAGCTCTTCGATGTGACAGAGAAAAGGCAAAGTTCCCTCTTTAGGAAATTGAATCTTCTCATCACTTACTCTGCCAAAATATATAGTTTGGCCTAAAGATGTGAATGTCTCCATAATCTGCCTCTCTCTTAAGCCTTACTAAAAAGGATGAATCAATAAATGTCAATCACAAGGACATCAACTAATCTGATCAGATGGACCCAACAAGTCATTTTTCAAAATGTATGTTCAAGTCTAAGCTAAGTCACTGCAGACCAATCTAGTATTTTCTGGAAAATGCTAGACCTCTGGACCACTTCCAGGGTTTGACATCAGTATTGGGCCTCCACTGCTATTGTCACTCGGTTTACCGCACTCCCGTGCCATCTTGCGTTGTGCCCTCAATGCCATGCTTACTCCACACTGACTGTGCCTGGGATCCTCTGGAGCACCTCACCTGCCAGGGAAAACCATCTTTTATCCCAAATTAATGGTGATAACAACAGCAATAGCATGGCCAACATGGCCACAGCTCTTCCACGCACTGGAAATTGTTCCAAGCACTTCAGCCAGGTGCTATTATCCCTACTTTGCAGATGAGAAAATGGAGATTAGGTAACTGGCACCCAGGCAATCTGTCATCAGAATCAGAACTTATAATCACCACACTCTAAGGCCCTGGGGTACAATGAGCGTGGTATGTCAGGAACCTTTGGAGCTTACTCCACACAGAGATAGGGCTTGTGTATGCTACTGGGGAAGCCTTCTGAACATGACCAGGGCTCTGAGTGCCATCTGGTTAACCTGTAGCAGGTGGAAGGAATCCACACTTATGCTGTACCACCACCATGCCTAGCAGCGGCACTGTGCTCGGGTGCAGAAGCAGATATAGCTGTGGATGTTCAGTACATACCTTCAAAACACAGAGCATTGTGGTACAGAAAAGGTAGATGACAAAATCTTGGTGATTATAACCAGTAGACCTTCCTTTTATGGGATAAGAAATCACACTATAATGTCATGCTGTTTTCCTTACAGGTACTTGTATCGAACAGCATAGTGATGTTCACAAACTGAGAACGGGTGTTTGCTGCACAAAGCATATGACTCCGGGCCTCTTTATTTACACTAGATTATTGTAATTGAGGTTGGCCGATGTTACGGTTTGATGTTCAGCCACTCATATTCTTGGTTAACCAGTATAAACTCAGTTGGAGTCACACAGGGATTCTTGTTTCCAGTATGTATTTGATGGAGTGATTTGGTGTGGGGGTGTCAATTTGATTACTTCAATATCTGTTACCTAAATATTCCAAAAAGATATAGAGTCTGTTTCAGTTTTATCTTGTAGGCTGTTATAAAATCAAATGAGATCATCTCTGTAAACAGCTTTGGGCTCTTTGGTGGAAAACACATTCTAGACAGTAGGTCTCCTCGAGATACGTGGTAACCTGTTGCTGGTAAAGAGCTCAAAATTATCTTACATGGAATGTGGTTTGAACTTGAATGTCACCCTTCTTTGCACTTAATTTTGGGGAGTTGGCAAAATTTCTAAAACAGAAAATAGTTCCCTGAGTAAATGTAGACTGTTAAAATAAGTTTCATTTAAAAAATCTTCCCCAAACTAAGCAAACAAAAGCAATTGAGGTGTGTGTGTGTGTGTGTGTGTGTGTGTGTGTGTGTGTATAAGGCTGATGGGGAAAAACTGGGTCCACTGATCTCAGGAATTACTCTATCAACAAAACTCAGAAGGGGCAGGTTCACTACTGTTATCTTTTGTGTTTTGTTATTTCTGAGCCACGATGTTAATGGCATTCCCATGATTCTCACCCTGAGGTTCATTCTGCACTTGTGAAATAAACTGACAATCAAGATCAAGATCATTGGAATGAAAATAACATCACCAATGTGTCATAACTATCCAAGCACATCAGATGGGCATACTGGTCAGTGGCAGAGGCCAATTCTGGGCCCACTGGGTCATTTACGGTGATCCAAGGTTGTCCGAGACCCAGAGCAACATGAACAGGCAGCACCATGGCCTCGACTGAGCTCCAAGGAAGCATCAGGGACCCATCACAGCCTGGGGGGGACCATGTCCAGGTGTGAAGCCGAGGTGGACACCAGAAGAGTGACTGAGGGCCCAGCATGGGGAGGCCTCCATGGAGGCAGCAGAACATTCTGTGGCCATTTCAGTGGGCTTCTGTGCTACCTGTTCAGGTAGAGGAGAGGGTTTTGCTTCTCGGAGACTGACAGGCACTAGACAAACTCTGGCCAGATATTTTGTACAAACAGAAGCAGCTGCACAGATTTGTATCATAATCATTCACGTGACGTGGCTGAATGAAATCTGAGACCAAAACTTAATTCAGGAGAAATAAGTTATTATCCCTTCTAGAATTTTCTAAGTTCACTTCTCAATTGACTTCATTAAAACAGAATTAAGTCTACCTCAACAGGACAGATATGGGGAGTAGGCTGATAGGAATGAAAACCTAGCGGGCAATGCTATCAGGTAGGTGTGGATAACACCCAGGCCACCCCCTTCTCAAGCTGGGTCCAAGGTATGTGTGACAAGGGAGGCCAGACACTCAGCAGGAGGTCAGAGGGGAGCCGGACTTGAGGAAGATCATGGGATCAGGGAAGATCATGGCTGTCCATTGCGCACAATTCCATCTTGGGTCTAAGGGGTCTGAGTAGAGATGGTCCTGAAGAAGGCTGCATCCCTCCTACTTTCTAGTCAAGGTAGACTCTCTGATGGGTCCTAAGAGTCGGGGGAAGGAAGGGAGAAGAAAAGGAAAAACTGTCCTTAGCTATTAAAATAAAATCATCGCTCAAACTAATATTCCTGTTGAAAGCTGTTATTTAATCATATTGATATTATTGACTTATTTATTAAACCAATAAAGGAAACAGAAACTAGTGAATGTAAATGGATCAGTTAGGTGGCATTTCTGACTCGAGGGAATTATCAGTAGAATGAATCCCATAAAGTTGTCACCCGAAGTCAGACAAAGCCGTGTAAAGAACCCACAATTCCAGTGGCTATAATTTTAACCACGTTTAAGAATATATTCCTACAAATATAAAAAGGAGGTAAAACCCTGCCAAGTTCCAAGATCTTCAAGAGAGTGTTTCCAAGGATTCCACCAAGTTGAATGTGTAGAGTTAGAGAATGACATGTATGTGACTTGGGGACTCACCCACTAGAGGGGGGCCACCAGAGGGGGGCTGCAGGTCTGGTGGTAGATAGAAAAGGTCAGGGGTTCAACTTGAATCCAGGCAAGGGCACAGATGCACTGGCTTTTGAATTTAAGGAGTCATTAGCAAAACAACTGTAAGTAGGTTAAACCCCCTCCTTGGGAGTCACCAAGGGGAACCCAAGCGGCTTCCACTTAAATCTCCATTAGCAGATGTGATCAATCGCAACAAAACAGGCCACAGTAGGCCTGAGGACCTTCCAGCTGTGAGGCAAATCTGCCTGCTGACTTCATTTTAAAGGACTTTGTAATTCAACATAGAGCTGAATTACCCTTCTCCAGCTGTCTTCTTCTTGTAACCCTGGAGCACAACCTGGTACCAATGATTTCTTCAAAAGTGTGGGCTGCTCGGTGCATATCCACACTGGCCAGGGACTGGGATACAGGGATTTCAAAAACAGGTCACCTCAGCCCAGATGGACTGTACCCTGTGAAATTCTTTCGACTGTCCTAAGAGAGAGATGTATCTCAGTTCCAGTGGGTCCTACACTTCTTCTGGAGATCCTCAGACACCAAATCACAGCCCTATCAACACTGTCACTGAAACAACATGAGACTGGTATTCATAAAACCAAATAGTCCAGTCGTTGGCCTAAACCGACTCTTATTCTCAAGTTGGGGAGAGGAACTGATACCTGTATCACCATTAAGTGGGTTGACAAACTGCACTAAAGATCTAATATGTACTTAGAAGGTTTCAGGAATCTGTGCAGTCAATATCAATTTGATTCATAGTGTTCCGCACAGATATTGATGACGAAATAGATGAAAAATAACTCTTAAGAGTGTTTTAGGGCTGGGGATGTGGCTCAAGTGGTAGTGTGCTTGCCTGGCATGCGTGAGGCACTGGTTTCAATCCTCAGCACCATGTAAAAATAAAATAAAGATATTGTGTCCACCTAAAACTAAAAAATAAATATTTTTTTTTAAAAAAGATTGTTTTAAAACAAAAGCAAATGAAAGCTGACTCTTCTGCATATTTTGGAAACCATTTAAGACTTCAGGAAGTCTGCAGGGAACTGTCCACAGCCTAGCAGCACCTTCAGCCTGAGAAGTCAAGTGGCACAGACCAGTGACGGAGTCAAGCACACAGTGTGTTGAAGAACTACATAGGGAAGCACAACACAGCCTCGGTCCTCCTGGCACACATGGCAAGACCACGGGGCCTTACCAATTGAAACCTGCAGGTCTCCTTGGCTTACGGCTATGGCCCTCCTTCCCTGTCTCACCTGTCCATCTCCCCCGGGTATCTCTTATGGTGATAGTGAATAATTACAGTCCTTGGAACTACATAACCATAGCCTCACAACTGCATAGACTGAAGTGTGTAGATTGGTCCATCCATAGGCCAGGGTGAGACTGAGGGAATCCAGCCCTTCCATAATCACAAGGGCTTGATAATACATACCATATGTCCAAAATCTTTAAAACATGATTAACCTAAATATTCCTGATATCTTACTCCCTCCAGGGCATAGTCCCTCTGTCCTTTGAAAACATACCCTGACTCCTTTTATTATCATTATTATTTTTTTTTAAATGTATTTCTGAACCTCTTTTCAAGTATATAACTCATTTGTTTATTACCCTTGATTTTGAGAAGTGTGCTTGAATCTGATTTCAAAATACATGCTAGAGTTTGTTTTATGTGTTTGTATTATGTGAAGTGAGTATACAAACTGCTTTCCTTGTGGGGCAGCAAAACAATCTCCACAAAGAAGGTGGCCCTGTCGTGGACTTAGAAGAGAACAACTTGTAAAACTGATGTGTTAAGAAATCAGATGGAGCTGTCTCCTGACTGTCACCTGACTGGCAGTTTCCCCTCCACTTCTTCTTGCATGAATTATTATTTCTTCTCCTTCTCCTTCCTCCTCCTCCTCCTCCTCCTCCTCCTTCTTCTTCTTCTTTCTTCTTCCTTCTTCTTCAGAAAAAAGTAACTCTAAAAATTTAAGACAAGTCCACTAGTCATGAGAATGTTTGCTAACAGATTTTTAAAAGATCTGCAAAGGGTGCTTAATGCTCCCGAAAATCCAAAGCATCAGAGAGCACAAGAGTGGTGTGGAAAGCTGACCCCATCGCTGCTGCCTTCCCATCTCTCTCTCTTGGGTTACCAATGCCCACCCTGTGGCTGCATTCACATTACAAATTGGAAGGAAGTTAATGTCAGGTTGAAAGGTTTCTAAAGGCCAGAGTGAGGGCGCAAGGGCAAGTTCACCCTGAGTAGGGTGACTCCTCCACTCATTCATTCAGTCACATCTGCAGGTTGCTTCTGTAGGCCAGACCCCATGCCCATTGCCACAGTTTCAAAGCTTCATAGAATGACATAAAGAATACTAAAAATGATGGAAGAATGTATAAGATAAAGATTGGGGATGTAGCTCAATGGTAGAGTGCTTGCCTAGCATGCATGAGGTCCTGGGTTTGGTCCCAGCACCACTTAAAAAAAAAAGAAGAAAGGGAAGAAGATGTGAGATGGAAGTACAGAGAAAAGAGCACTTAATTCTACTTGGGAGAAATTACTGAGATGATCTCTAGGAGCTGGTTTTAAAAACTAAGAATTTTTTTCCACTGGGTTTCAGAGGGAAGGACGGAAGGGATTGCAGACAGGGACAAGCGCAAGCCCAAAGTGTGCAGAGGCATTATCCAGCACTATGCATTTCTGCCATTTCAGCTCTTACTGGAGCACGGTTAGCAATGGAGCAGGCAGCAGGAGAGAGGCTAAAATTTTAGGTAGTATCCAATCACAGGTCAAAGTTATTTTACAAACAATGGAAGCAATGGGGTCTTTTCAAGTAAGGGGTGCTCCAGTGGATATTTATTCAGAGGGATCAGCTGGTGACAATTTGGCGGTTGGGATTGGGGCCCGGGAAAAATGGTAGGTAGATTAGAAGGAAAAGAGGCAGCAGAGTGATAATCAGCAATGATCTTTTTGAGAGAGGTTGGACCTAAGTTAAGGCTAGGCTCAGGGGCAGAGAGATACATATATTCAGTAAATATTTGGAGGTAGAATTGGCAGGTTTTTCTCACAGCAGATGCCATATACAATTCATTACATGAGTTTATCAGTATTCAAACTGGTTATTCCCTGTTGGATGAGATGAATCCCTTCATCGCACTTAGAAGTACAGGCAGTAAGTAGCAAGTTATTACAAAGTTCCTTAATGTTTGTTTTAAAATTTCTATGCTGCTCTTTTGCAAACTAGTAATAAACTGTTCATGATTTCCTACCAATTTTTTTTTTTTTTTAATAAAAACAGATTTAAGTAGTCCCCGAACCTCAGTGGCTTAACAGCATAGAATTTGTTCTCTGCTTATTGTTCACTTGCCTGACTGGGGCGGCTGCTCCTGGTTGGTAAGTGGTTCTCCTTCACACAGTGACCAGGGATCTAAGCTCCTTCCATACTTTTGGTCCACCATCCTTTAGCACCTCTAGCCAAAAGGAAAGACAAGGGATGTAAACATCCACTTCTTCAAAACTGGGGCCCAGAATGGCACACATCACTTCTACTCACACACAGTCTTTGGAACTCTGTCATGTGATTACACCTAATTTGCAAGGGAGTCTGGGAAATGTAGTCCAGCAGTATCCCAAGGAGGAAGAGGAAGTGGATTGGGGAAAACAGTCCACAGATCCTGCCACGTGACTCCTCATGATGTTGCTGAGAAAGACTCTGCCAACAAACCATGTGATTCCTTCCACAGAATTTTCAGCCTGGGATTGTGATGAGGCCAGAGCCACACTACTCAGAGGAGCTCAAGATTTCCCCGCAGTCCCGTGCTTCAACAAATCTCACGGTTTTGTTTGGATTAGGAATAGTTTGGATCCAAAGGAAGGCATATCTATGCTTTGTGCACAAAGCATAAGTGGTGCTTAATTAAATATGCAGAAGGTACCACATGCATATGCATGACCACTCAGAGGCAAAACACGACCGGTTCTCACTGTGCAGGAATGGATGCTTTCTGAGCCCAGAGTTTTACCGTCTTTATGTGTCTACATATGCTTTGTGCTTCTCGACTTCATTTGGCTGGGAGCCCAAAGTGCACCTTTCAGGGTGGATCAGATGAACTGCTCTTTCAGGTCGGGTGAGATGCTTGATGAGAGTAACAGGCCCCCAAAATGTTCAGTATGGTTTTAGACTTATTTGTCCTACACTCATTTAATGACTAGATAGCCTCTCGGCTCATTAGTTTTAAGTGCTATTGCTCCAGCTAAATCATTCACATTTCACAGCAAATTTAATGAGTGTGATTTAAAATGTCACCCAAAGAAAGAAATATAAAAATGCCACCATACCTCTCCACGTCCTCTTTATTTCAAATTCAACAACTACTTTTCCTTTACTACCTTTTCATTTGCTCAGTAATTCCCTAAAAAACAGAATCAAGGAACTTTAAGGGTCTTTAATGGTCACTGAGTCAAATTCCAGACACTTAAGGAAAATGTTGTCACCTGCTACTCTCAAGAAGCACCTCCTTGTGCTACCATGTTGCACGGCACAACATATTCCAGTATGAGGGCTGAGAAGAGGGTGGTCTTCTGTGGAGGTGCAGAGTTGGAGTCCACATCCAGCTTCTCCTCTTCAAGGTCTGTGACCTGGGCAAGTCATCGGCTCCACTATTGCGGCGATGATTTGTGCCCATCCAAGAATAGACTTTAGAGCCCTGCCACTCTTCAGTCTTTAAGCATCCGAGATCCACTATCGCCTTCTTCCTTCGTGCTGCTGTGTGGAAGGAAAGGGAGAAAGCAGAGCGTGGGTACTGCCTTGCTGTGGGTGGCAGGGTGTATTTATCGCCTGTGGCTACAGGGACAAAGCACTACAAACCAGGTGGCTTAAAATAACAGGAACATATTCTCTCATAGTTCTGGAGGCTGGGAGTCTGGAATGAAGGTAACCGCAGGCTTGGCTCCTACTAGTCTCTGGGGGAAACCATTTGGTGCTTCTCTCCCACCTTCTGGTGGTGGCTGTCAGTCCTTGGCTTCCCTGGGTTCTTAGACACATCAGTCCACTGTGTGACTCCGTATTCACCTGGTGTTCTCCTTGTGTGTGTCTGTGTCCCTGTGCTTCAGTCAGCTTTTCATCACTGGGCCCAAGAGGAGGAAAATGTCACGGTTTCAGAAGTTCAGTCCATAGTCGACTGACTCCATAGCTCTGTGCCCAAGGGAGGTAGAACATTATGGCAGAAAGGTGTGGCAGAGGGCACCAGCTCAGGAAATGGCAACCAGGAAGCAGAGCTCTGCTCTCGAGGGACAAAATATAAACCCCAAAGGCAGCCTCCCAGTGACTTCCTTCCTTCAGTCACACCTACCTGCCTGCAGTTACCACCCAGTTAATCCAAATCAGTGGATTAATCAGTGATTAGATTACAACTCCCATAATTTAGTCATTTCATCTGTAAACAGTCCTGCATTGTCACATACATGAGCTTTGGGGGACACCTCACATCTAAACCATAACACTCTGTTTTCTCTTCTTCGAGGACACTAGTCATTGGGCCCACCCTAAACCACTGAGAACCCAGGCTGATCACACCCACAAAGGCCCTTGTTATAAGGTCACATTCAGAGGTTCTGGGAGTTAGGGCTTCAACATGACTTGTGGGGCACCTTCAAACCACAACACAGGGGCTGGCATGGAACAACACGGTTTCTCTTTGTGCTGTTTGATTTCCCTCAGGGCTCTCTTCTTCCTCCACCCCTTAGCCTTGGCCAGGGTGTCAGGGGCCAAGAGAGCATTTCCCATGGAAAACCTGAGCTCTACCCACTTACACCAAGCATCACGCAGGCCTGTTCCCCTTGGTCACAGACAGGGCCTGGCGGCATCTTGGATGAGAGCAAGTTTTCTTCTTTTTCATCAATAAGGTTTGACCAGGGTCTCAAAGTTGTTCATGGGCCCACTCCAGATCTTCCATTTATGCTTGGTCTTGACTCCTTTAACTGAAGAATAGCGGCCAGGACACACAGAAAATCATCTCCATGAGAGGCTATGGGGAAAAGGAACTTTTTTACACTGTTGGTGGGATTGTCAGTTAGTACAACCACTATGGAAATCAATATGGAGGTTCCTCAAAAGACTAGGCGTGGAACCACCATATGACCCAGCTTTACCACTCCTCAGTATTTATCCTGAAAAAATATATACAGTGATATATGCATACCCATATTTATAGCAGTGCCAGTCACAATAGCCAAACTATGGAACCAGCCTAGGTGTCCTTCAATGGATGAATGGATTAAAAAAAAAAAGTGGTGTTATATACACAATGGAGTTTTATTCAGCCACAAAGAAAAATGAAAATTATGGCATTTGCAGGAAAATGGATGGAACATGAGACCAGTATGTTAAGTGAAATAAGCCAAACTCAGCAGGTCAAGGGTTGTATGTTTCCTGTCATATGTGAAAGTTAGAGAGGAAAAAGGCCAAGAAAGGTGGTGGGGTGGGAGTGGGGTTCGTGAAAATTGAAGGGAGATCGGTAAAGTAGAGGAAAGGGAACAGGAGAGTGAAAATACAGGAGAATGTTATTGGCCAAACTGATTGTTATAATTTGTTCATGTACTAATATGTAACAGCAAATCCCACCATTATGTACTACCAATAAAATAATGTGTGGGGGGGGCAAAAATAAAGAAAGAGAGAGAGAAATAACTCCATGAAATATACTATCTTTTCCCAACTCTGCTCCTTTCTGTTGGGGATGAGTTCAGGGAGTTAGTCGTAAGCCTCTTTAGGAAAACCTGCTCAAGTGCCTGAGTCAGTCCTTGAGAGGAGAATGGGTAAAGGGTTATGCTCATCAACACTTTAAGGTTCGAATCCATCACCACTCCTCAATCCCTGTATTTTCCTCTTCATCTGTTAGACACTTCTATGTTGGTCATGACAAACAAACATTTGGGAAGAAAAATGTACAGACCATTAAAAATATAAGATTATTTGCATGCATGAATAAAATATCATTTAAGAGAACAGAACTGCTTTGAGAAAAGCTTCCAGTTCTGAATCGTGAGCACACTGTGAGGCCCTGGGATGAAGAACAGGTGCCGGTCGCAGCTGTTTACATTTTTTCAACATCAGCAGTGGCCCAAAAGTCTATAGCAATTACCCTGCTGACAAATTGTCTTAGAAGATGAGAACAGGAGGGCTCAGCTCTCTGAGTTCATCTTGGACACTCTTTTCATTGTTGTTAATATGATGGTATCTTACAGATAACCAAAGTCGTGGAGACCCTGGTGTCTGTATCACTGGCTTGTTGAAATACTTTACTGTCTTGTTCAGGTTTTCCTTGCAATTATAAAGTAAGAATCAAAGGCACAGAGCAAAGAATTATTTGGGAGCAGCAATGGACTTATATTTCCCATAAGTACTTCATTGGGCTCAGAACCTTCAACAGGGGCCACATTTGTATTAAAACATTTTTGAACAAACGAAGGTGTTAACAATCTGCTTTCTTAATTGCTGAGCGTCATCAGACCTCTGATGTGAAGCACAAGAGTCAAGTCAGCCTCCGAGGTTCCAAACTGCCAGGCTGTACAGCTGCAGGGTCAGTCTCGCCTCAAAGGTCAGATGGCAAGACCAACAAAAGACCAACAGGTGGGTGAAGTCTGGTAGGTTAAAGGTCTGGTTGCAGATAGAGTCTGGGGGGAAAAAAGACCCACAGCCTTAGCTGAGACTTGTTGACGACAATAATAAAAGGTGAGTTGAGTTCTGAAGTTACAATACCACGTTAATTCAAAGAAGTTTCTGAACTTAGTTTTCTCTAATGCTCAGACATCTTTAAGATAATACTAATATAGCTGGCACAAAACAGGCACCAGTGTGGGCGCAGACAAAGAAATCTTTATATCAATTGAAAATCAAAGAATTTAGCCTTCTTTAGGTTGTTAAAGAAGTTGTTATGCTCTCATGACAGAATAAAATGTCCAAAGAAAAAATATTAAATCCATGTTAGAACCCAGGAGTATCAGCTGTTGTTATTGTTATAGGATAAAACTGACAAGAAGTGAAACCACAAGTTTTGTAAGAACAAATAATAAAACACTGAGAAGCACAAACTATCTCCCCTTCAGAAATTAAAGTTCTAAATTAGGACACGGGAACCAGTTTCTTAAAACTGAGTTGCTTTCTTATTGTTATTGAATTTATGGCTTTATCTTAAGTTGGAATTGACTAAAAATTAATATGTAGACAAAGAATAAAGATTTGTCAAAAATAAACATTTAAAACTTACACACTAAGAAGTTTTCTGGAGCATATTTATACAGTCATGTACATATAGTGACATGTCAGTCAGCAATGGGCTGTGTATTTGATTGTGGTCCCATAAGATTATATCACATAGTGACATCATAGCTGTCTGAATTTGTATGAGTAGGAAAAAAAAAAACTACGGTGTTTGCACAACAACAAATCACCTAGTGATGCATTTCTCAGAATACATCCCCTCAGATATGACTGTAGATAGATAGAGAGATAGTAGCTAATGAGAAAGAAGCATACCAAGGTACGGTTTAGATATCTTAATTCATTATTGACTTCAAGCTAACATGTTATATATAAGTGTCAGTTTTCTGTCACTATAATAGAATACCTGAGATGGGGTGATTTATAAAGAAAATGCTTATTTTGGTTCACTGCTCTGGAGGCAAGGAAGTATAAGCAGGGACAGCTGCATCTGGCAAGGGCCTCATGCTGTGTCATAAAATGCTGTGTGGCATTCCATGGCGGAACTGTGTGTGAGGGTGGCAGACGGGTGTGTTCAGAGGGAGGGAGGGGATAAAGGATATGACCTGTTTTATAATAACCCACTCTCTTCAGAACAAATACATTGCTTAAGACCTAATCCAGTCACCCAAGAAAGACATTAATCCCTCCTAATGGCTTTGCCTCCCAAAACCACTACACTGGCAATCAGATTTCAATATGGATTTTGTCAGGGACAAACTGCCTACAAACTATGGAATTTATTTTATTTCATATTTATTTATTCACCATGAGAACACTTTCTATTGTAATGCTGGGGAGGGTAGAAGAAAATCTTTCCTTGTGGCCACAAAATGCCAAATAGTGCTGCCTATCAAAATTCATTGTGGCCAGGCTGGGCAAGGTGGTGCACAGCAGTAATCCCAGCAACCAGGGAGGCTAAGGCAGGAGGATCCCAAGTTCAAGACTAGCCTCAGCAATTTAGCAAGGTCCTATGCAACTTTGCAAGACCCGTCTCAGAATTAAAAATAGAAAGTCTTAGGGATGTGGCTCAGTGCTTAAACACCTTTGGATTCAATCCTCAGTACCAAAACAAAAAAACAAAACAAAATCCTTGTTGTACAAGTGTCCAGATCACAGAAGCATACTATATGGTCATTTCCATTTTTTTCTTTTCTGTATTAGAGTTGGAAAATAACAAGCTTAAAGGCTATCTGTCCCTCTGACCTCCACCCTACAGATGCTCTGCCAGATGTTGGGACAGTTCATGCTAAGTCACTTGCTCCCCAGGGGAGGGTGCCATTCTGGTGCTCAGCATTTTCACTGTTTGGTCCTGGTCCTCTGGAGCGTGGATCCAAGGCTCTGATCCCACTGTGATCCTATTTCAACCCCTGGGTGCTGGGAGTGTCTCAGCCAGGGGGTTTGCAAATGGCCAAACCAGATGGTGAGTGTCACAGTTCTCCAACAAGGTCTGAAATTCATTGTTGGCAAATTGAAAACAGTGATTGACACAGTAGTAGCTGACCAAAGATGTCCCCCTTTAGTTCAGCCACTGTTTATTCCAGCATCTGTAGATGTTAATTTCCTTAAGTAAATTAGGAATCAGTGGTTATGAGTGGCAGTGGTAATGACAGAGGGATTGTGTTGATGCCTGTAAGTCCTGGTAAGGAAATCCATTCTTCCTAGAGTGGCCTGGGAATTGATCAGACCTCACTCTGCGTACAGGAGCAAGGCTGCCGGTGCTATTTCGGTCCTACTCTGCCCCACATGAATGCCAGGTAAATGGGGTATTGTAACAGGGCAATTATTTGTTGGAAAAGGACCAGCCTGGTGTGATGGCGGTGGGAAGGCAACCCCAACATGAAATCAAAGATTTATTTATGACCCTGTAGACTGTGCTTTGTTAATAAAGACTAATTCTCTCACTTTGTCGGTAGAGTTGATAGGGGACAGACAGATGTGAGTGGTGAGAACACAAAGTAAAGGGATTATTCTATAAAATGTGCTGACCCCCACATGATTTCTTTTCCAAGAAACAATTTACCTGCAGCCCTGTCTGGCTTAAGGGGATAGGACATGTCACATCCCTCAGCAAACTACCTGTTGTCTGCAAGAGAATGCAGGCCCAAAATAATGTTGATAAGAGGAACCCAGGTGACCCTAACAGGGGAGACTTTTGTGACTCTTTTCACAGATCAGATCCTGAAAATCAGGGAGATGAGGATAATCCCTCCTCATCATAAAATCTGTAAGAATGCAATTAGATTATGTCAGCATGGGCCAAAGTAACCTAGAGTTGTCACAGAGGTGGGGCCTTGAAAGTCTGATCATTCTGCTGTCAGTGGAAAGTCTCGATGGATATGGGCAGGACTCTCTGGAAACTTCTCTGGGCCTTCCCAATAAAACTGGAGTGCAGGAGAGGCACGCCGTCCCTCTCTCTGAGAGAACCCACTCTCTCCCTTGAGAGCATCCCCTTTCCCTTTTTCTATCCTTTGAATAAACTCATTCCTGTTCCTCTGAGGGACATGTCTGAAGTCCTTTGGACTTGATGGCAAGAATGGGGGCTTGAAGGTGGGGAAGGCCCAGCCCTGTAGCAGAGCCAGGAGTCGATTCACCTTTGGCTAAACTGGTCAGGTAATGCTCAGACTCTCAAGGTGTAAGTGAAGCATAAACAGATTTGAATACCACCCCCATTCAATTGCCAGCAAGGAGTGAATTAGAAGCTCTGGATCTTACCGATCCATGGGGGTACTAAGCAAGCAAGCAGGTGGACAGCCCGTCCTTGGAGCCTGCAGGCACATCCAGGGAGCAAGCAGCCTTCCTCCAACAGGTCTGGCCAGGTGCCTCCCAGCAGCAACCTTGTGTGACCACCTTGGTGAGAGGGCCATCAGGTTCTCTTTACATATGGAATCACCTGTCTCTGAGAATCTCAAGGCACAAGAAACCCACCAGATTTTTTCAAAATATATGACTACATACCAAAAATACTCTTCAGGTTTTAATAAACTGTTGTCCTAAATTCAAGCCAGCTAGGCCAGCATTCTACTTTTGGCTCATGGCCTTCAGCTAACACTGGCTCTCTGGACCAGAGGGAAGTCTCGTTCCAAGGCGGTGTGAGCTGGAGGAAAACAGAGAGACCAAAAGTTGCAGGGATCTCCTGCCAAAATGCAGAGCTAATATCCAAAGTTTAAAGAGTGTCCATGGATAATTGGAAAGCACCAGGTTCCATGGTGAGCCCGAATAAAGCCTACTATGCCCAGTATTGATTGTGGAGTTCAACCTAAAAATAGTGTGGTACAGCTGCGCCTGACCCACTTCAGCGTAAGAGGCATAAGGTCACTACCTGATTAAGCCTGTGTCCGCTCAGAACCTTCCACACAACGGGAGACAGAACGGAGACTTTGTGTCTCACGTCCTTGTCATGGAGACGGAAGGAAGCAGTCGGATGTCCTGGAGACAACCCTAGGAGTGGGAGCCCTGAGCACCTCCAGTGGCCCTAAACTTGTGTGATCTCAGGTAAGCACCTGTAAACCCCTGGGCCTCCCTTCTCAGGCTGCAGGATGAAAAATCACATCTGGCTCTCTGAAGACCCGACTCAGCTGGAAAGTTCTAGGAATATCTGATGGTACTGTAGCCTAGAAAAACTGCTTAGCATTCCATTTTCATACCCATTGTCTAGAAATAAACTTTTCAAAGGTCGCTTAACTGTTCCATCAATATTTGTATAGAAGAACTTGCAAGATGATATTTTAGAGGAATGTTCGATCCTCGCAGAAGGACAGATCTTCTGAGCGCTTCCTCATATTGCGGGCATTTGAGGACCAACTACTTCTTCTTCCCTTTATGTCTTGAAACATTAAAATATTGTTAATGACTGTGTCAGAGACAGGGCCATGACTGGGAACCAGGGTTGAGTTCACCTGTGTGAAGAAAGAGTCGATGTAACCCCTGTATGGTGGCTTGTTTTACTCTCTCTTGTCACTTTTAGATTTACAAGATGGTGGTAGGTCAACATTTGTAAACGGTAGTGGTAGGTGAAAACACACACATACACACACACATATGCACACATCACTGAGCAAATACACTTATGTATATATTTACATAGTATGTGTATGCAAAAGCCAAACTAATATTTTATCAGAAGTTAAAACAAATTACACAAGCCACTTTACAGAGTCCTAAAGCACAGGCAAACCATGCCATATTTGTAAGAAAAGTAACTTTAGTAGGAACAATTTGTAAAACCACAAGCTATAATATTCAAATCAAGACTCTAAACACTTTTTCTAAATCTCTACCTGCCTTTCTTAGATGCCAGCAAAGCAGGTTTATTTTTCCTGGTCTTCTAACTTGGAAAACGGTTTTGGCCTAAGTTTCTCATTCTGTCCTGAGAAGTCTCCCTGTGGTCTCAATAGTATTGTGACGGTATCCACGGAGGAAGGCCGCTGTGATCAGCCTGGGTTTGGAGAACAAGGGATATCCCTCCCCCATCCCACACCACCAGACAGCGCTAGGGTGTGCGGGGATCCCCCCTCATTGTGTGGGGATTCCCCCTCCCAATTTAGCTTGAGCAAACAAAAAACAGAAATGCCAACTATTTATTTACGATTCCAACATACCTAAATATGGCACAATAAAAATATTTTAACCTGTTTTATCGCAGCAGTAGCTTTAATGCCAGTCTTCAAGTTGTATTCGGCATCTGCCACAAGTCACATTTATTTTTAATGCAAGTTGAATTTACTCACATGCTGATGAAATAGAACTATTTTTAACGTTTGTAGTAATATCATTTATCCACCGTACAAATATTTATGTAGCTTCTTGTACATGCCAGGTACTTGGCTGAGTCCTGTGTATTCAAAAAGCAAAAACAAAAGCATCAAAGCAAAGACGTGGCACTAAGAGGCTGCATGCTCTCTGGTAGGCCCTAGCTCCATCTAGATAGTTCTTCAGTCCCATTTCCTTCAGACACAGGTCGTAAAATGCAGAGCATCCGAGCACTGTGTGGGGGTCTACCCAGAGCTTCTTTCCAAGCCAGTCTGCTTTTAAAATACGCAAACTGTGTTTATATGAGTAACTAAGGTCAAAATGAAAAACCGTGATTCCAATGTGCAAAAGAGTCCTTTAACCAATCTTATGTTGCTCTTGAGCTCTAACATGATTCATTTGTCAACTGAAAAGTGACAAATTCTTTTAGCACATCATGCAGAGAAGAGTCGACGCTGCAGCCTGGGACTGCTATCTTTGGACAGGCTGGCTTCCAAGGTTAGCCCTTGGCTGGAGTCTGGGAATTTGGGTGTAGGGAGGGTTCCCATCATTCCCAGAGCTGATGAGAATGGTTCACTGTGTCTAAACTGTTCATGCAAACAAGAGGATTTCTGCTAAACACCTGCTCTCCTGCCAGGGTTCTGGAGTTTGGGGATGCACCAAGCCTGGCACCTGTGTGACCAAACTTCAAAAGAAATCTTGGGCCCTAAGTCTTGAATGAGTTTTAGAACTGTCTTCACAGCTTCTTTCTGGAGAAAAGAAGTGTATCCTATGATTCCAACAGCAAAGGATCCTTGGATGCTTCTGCCTGGTTTCCCTGGACCGAGCCCCATAAGTTCTCTTCTTTTGCTAATTGTGCTTGGTATCCTTTCACTATCATAAATCTGAGCAGTGGGTAGGGCTACATTCTGAGTCCTGTGAATCGTCCTGGTGAATCCCAAATGTGGGCATGGTCCTGGAGCCCAGACACACATAGAAGTGCTCAGCATCTCCTGTGTGCCGAGCACTTCTCTAGGAGCTAAGGATGAAGCCGTGAGCAGAACTAAAGCCCTTGCTGCTTGGAGACCTTACATTGTCAGGGGAGAGGAGAGAGGAAGATAAACAAGTAAATTATACAATGTGCCTGATAAGAAATGCTATGAGAAAAGTAGAGCAGAAAAGGGGGGTAGGGAATGGTAGGTCTGGAGCTTGACATTTTAAATAAGGGAGTTGTGGAAGGCTTTGAGAAAGATCGGAAGGAGATGAGGGAGACAGTCATGGGGCCATTTGGGGAAAGAGCTTTGTAGGCAAGGGGAACAGCTGGAGTAGGTGCAAGCATGTTCAACTCAGGAAAAACAAGGAGGCTCGCTGGGGTGCCGGGCAGTGAGCAATGGGCAAGGGGTAGGAGATGAGGTTTGAGCATGCAGAGGGCTGGATGGGTGAGCCACCTGCTGGCTTTCACTCCGAGTGCCATAGGAGGTCATGGGAGCATTGCTAGCAGTGAAATGTCATGAAAGGATTTGCTTTTTAAAGCATTACCGAGGCTTTTTATGAAGAATACTCTGTAGAACTGCAAAAGCAGAATTAAGAAGGATAGGCAAGAGGTGATTGCCATGGCCCGGGGTCTGCAGATGGATTAGATGTGGAGTGCATGAAAAAGAGGGGAGGCAAAGTTGATTCCAAGTTTTCAGCCTGAGCAATGGATAAAGTTGCCATTGACTGAGGTGAGGAAATGGAGAGAGGACAGGTTTGGAGGGGGGATTGGGAATTTAGATTTGGGATGTGTTAAGTCTGAGATGCCTAATAGTCTAGTGAAGAGGTGCCATTGATATTTCCATTGTGTAGATAAGGAAACTGAGTGATAGTGATAAATGATTTGCACAGGGCCACACACCTGAACAGGCTTCCTGTCCAGAGTCTGGGTTCAGCATACATTCCCCTAACTTGAAACCCTCAGAGCTAAAGTGACTTCCCATGGTGTGATTCTAACTCTAATAGCAATATATAAACATTACTCAAATAATATTGATACAATATAATAAATAGCAAATAATGTTTATTATTAGTATTAACATTCTACAGTTTATCCAGCATATGGTTGGCTGCTACGTAATCTATAAAGCCCAGTTTCCCCCAGGTGATTGCTTATTTGGAATAGAAGTTCTGATTGGACATGGATTGCAATTTGACACTATCATGGAGACAGTGTTTCATCAATGATAACCTACTCACAGAACAAAGAGAAAGAAAAGAGGTAGAAGATAGTATTTAGAAGCCTAGGAAGGCTCTCACACTGTGAGAGTTCACTGCACAAAATCATTCATTGCAGTGTTGCTCGTAATTGTGAAATAAAAGAACTATCCTAAATGCCTGAAGGGCAGGGTGTTTAAATGAACTGCGGTATGTCCACACAATGGAGATTTATGTAGCTATAAAATAAGGATAGAGCAGATCTCTGTGAACTGATTGTGACTTCCAGGACATACTGTTTAGTATTTTTAAAAAATCAAAGTGCAAAATGATGATCTCTAGAACACTACTTTTCATGTAAGAAACAGTATATGCATGAATTTGCTTATTTTGAAAGAGAAATCAAGGAAGAAAGTTACTGGTTACTTACTAATACAGGATGGAAGAAATGAGGGAGTAGTGTCAGTTTTCCTAGTACATCTTTAATATAATTTTAATATTTGCTTCATGTAAATGTTTTACATACAAATAACAATGATGTCAACTAGGGGAAAACTGTAAAGTGGAAAGTTCCCAGAACCAACAAAAAATAAACAAATAAACTTACTTGTACTTTTCAGTGAATAAGAAACTACATGGTGGGGAGAGGAAAGTCAATCTAAACAACTCTAATAGAAAACATGTATTTCACTTAAATACTCTCAGACCAAAGACAAAAAGAGCTCTAAACAGATGTTGAACTCTTGATGGTAGATTTGTTTTTACAGGGACAGACCTTCTGAAAATAATTTCAGCAAATGCTAAGAGTCAGCCTACATTGACAATGGGTACCTGGTTTCTCGCTACAAGAAATGGGAATTACAGGTATGGAAAGAGAAAAATACAGATTGAATCTTGTGGCATAAGACTGGGATTTGAATTATCACTATAAACTCCTGGTTTTTAGATAATTGGGTGGATAGGTAGGTACATGGATGGATGGATGGATGGATGACAGATGCTGATAGAGGTCTATGTGTGAAGATGCCATGTATACTCTATGCTACCCAGACTCTTGAGGACTGAGGAGTTTATTACCAAAAATTCTAGAATGTGGTTGACTGACAGCTCTCAGCTGACAGCCTTCATTGGAATTCCCTCAGCTGAAGAGAGCCACCTTGCCCGACTTCACGAACCCTTCTTAGAGCAGCCAATGATTTATCTATGCAGGGGTGTAAAGGCCTGGACTCCTTACCCCAATTCAGAGCTCCCCTGGGGTCAGCTGAGGCTTTGTGGAGATAGTATAAGAGTCCATCTTTTCCTTTTGCCCAATGCTGTTTCCTTTGCATGCCACAGGAGATTATCTCTAAAGCACTCCAAAATAAATTCTCTGCTTAGATAACCCTCCCGGCAAAACACACATGTGCACGTATGCACGTACACACACACACCACACACCACACACACACACACACACACACACAGAGGATCACACATTCTGACTCTGCTGAAAAAAAAACTAGAAAGTTCAAATTTGGTATAATTTGAACACCAGAAATAAATAATGTTAGCAACAAAATAAAACCCATTGAATAAGAGAGGAATCCAGGAGTCCATACTGTTATAAGTAAGCAAATGATGAACAACAGTATGAATGAATGAGAAGAGAAGCTCTTCCCTAGAGTAGAACACCAGCAATAAATGTAAAAGGAAGGGTGGCGTGAGAATGTCACCATTTGACAAATGTCACAGTAAAGATTGACCTGGGCAAGGCTTGGCAATGGATTACAAAACTATTGGGTGGGCATTTGGTGAGAAATAGGACAGCCACGTGGTCACAGAGAACCTTCCCGCAAAATACTTATTAGTTACAAAGGGGTAAATGGTAGGCTGAAAGCAGAGAAAGCAGGTAGACACCACATTGACCAAGTAATTGACGTCAATATCCCCTAGGGGAGAAAACTGACATCCTGTCTCCTGACACACTTCACGGAGGAAATACCATATCCCTGCCCCCAAAATGCATGACATCAGTCTAATATGAAGAAACATGAGCAAGAATACCAATAACAATAAGTGCTGGAGAGGATGTGGAGAAAGAACACTTTTACACTCTCGGTGGAATTGTCAGTTAGTACAGACACTGTGGAAGTCAACATGGAGGCTCCGCAAAAGACTAGGCATGGAACCACCATATGACCCAGCTACACCACTGCTGAGTATTTAGCCTAAAGAATTAAAGTTATCTTACTGTGGTGATTCTCACATACCTGTGTTTACAGCAGCACCATTCGCAGTAGCCAAACTATGGAACCAGCTTAGGTGTCCATCCATAGATGAATGGATAAAGAAAACATGATATATAGCATATATGGAGTTTTATTTAGCCACAGAGAAAAATGAAGTTATGGTATTGTCAGGAGACTGGATGGAACTAGAGACGATCATGTTAAACCAAATACACCAAATGCAGAAGGTCAAGGGTCATATGTTTTCTCGCATATGTGGAAGTCAGAGAGGAAAAAGAAAGGTGGGGGCAGATCTCATGGAAATCAAAGGGGGATCCGTAGAGGCAAAGGACCAAAGGGTGGGAGGTGGTAGCAAGGGGAGTGATATTGGCCAAATTATATTTTTCTATTTGTGCATGTACAAATATGTAACAACAAATCACATCATTTTGTACAACTCTAATGCACCAATAGACAACTGTAGGGGGAAAAAGAAAGAGACAAATTCAGTTGAAAAACATTCTACAAAGCAATTGAACAGTTCTTGTCAAATATCAAGGTCACATAAGACAAAGAAGCCATCCCAGGAGACTAAAGAGTTTTGGGAATGTGTGGTCCTGAAGAGGACCCCAGATGAGATCCATTTCTTCCTCTATTTTATTTTACTTTTGGCATAAAGGTCATTGTTGGGACAATTGGCAACGTTTGAGTAAGGTCTGTAGATTAGATAGCATTTTATCAGTGTCTGTTTCCTGTTTTAATAAATCATACTGTGGTTATTTTAAGAGAATGGCCTTGATGCTAGAAAACACATACTGTCATATTTAGGGATAAGGGGGAATCAGGTCTGCAGTATTTCTATTTCATTTTCTTTATCCATTCATCTGTAGATGGACAACTGGGTTGCTCCCACCAGAGGCAGCTTTGAATATCCTACTTAATTGCCTTCAAAGTTGAAAATATTCATTATTGGGTGGAAAATAAAGTGCTTAAGACAAATATTTAAAACATTTTTTTCTTTTTGGGGAAGGTACTGGGGACTGAATTCAGGGGTGCTTTACCATTGAGCTAGATCCCCAGCCCTTTTAAAGTTTATCTTCCAACAGGGTCTCACTAAGTTGCTGAGGCTGGCCTGGAACTGGAACCTGCCTGCCTCAGCCTCCTGAGTCACTGGGATTATAGATGTGCACCATGGCTCCAGGTACAAGCCAAATACTTAAAAGTATGGGGATGTATCGTCACTAAGATGACAAATTTAAACATGCCGAACCAGAAAATTTAATTAGCTAGATTGAATTTTCAATATGTCATAGTTATATATAGATGTCATTCTGTTTGCCATATACACTATGGTAAGCATAAAAAGGTTTTAAATATTATAATTAAAAATGTAGAACATAATTATAAGCATCAAATGATTCTAATTGAGGTGACTGGCTAGAGTTTGGAATTGATGTTTCCTCAATTATGAAGAATATTTAATATTATATGTAGATTATAAAGATTAATATTTCATGTTATTTAGTTTTAGAATTTTGCAGAAATATTTAATATACACTCTCTTGCAGCCATCTGTGTGTGTGTGTGTGAGTGTGTGTATTTATTATTTAAAAAATGTTTTTCCTTGCAGTACTGGATATGGAACCCAGGGCCTTGTGCATGCTAGGCAAGTGCTCTACCACTGAGCTACATTTCCACCCCAGCATAGGTATTTTAAAATAAGTAATAAATTTAATAATTCATTCAAAGAAGAGAAAGAAATATCACTGGGATGGATGTAAAATCATTATTTTAGTAAGTTTTGTGCAATTGTGACTATTAAAATTCAATAGTTTCCATGTGTCAGGTTTGTATTTGTGAGTATTTAATTTGGCTTCACCTGGAGCCTGCTTTGACAGTTTCATGTTTTAAATGAGCAACGACTGTGTTAACCTGGTAGACACTGGCTTCACCAAGGGATCGAGGTTACTGACCAATCATGTTTATTTCTTGTATTCCCTTATGTGATGCAATAAAAATGGCACCTCCACCTATGATGTCCTTTCCTGAACTATAGTTGGATATTTCATGAGAAAATATCAAATTCAAATTTAGCGACAGTCCACAAGATACCTGTTCAGCACTTTTCAAAACTGTCAAAATCATTAGAAATGAGGAAGCTCTAAGAAACCCGGATTTGGAGAGACTAAAGATTCATGGACAATTCATAGTCTGGTATCCTGAGGGGCATCCTGGAGGAGAAAAAGGACATTAGTGGGCAATCCAAACAACAGTAGGTTTGGGGGAAAACATACCTATATTTTCTTTCATAGAAATATACCAATGTCGGTTTCTTCATTTAACAAGAGTTTTAAGATGTTAACAGAAGAAATTGAGTGACACATACATAGAAACTGTGCTAAATTTGAAAATTATCATAAAATATAAAATTTATTTGGGGCTGGGGTTGTAGCTTAGTGGTTGAGTGCTTGGCTCTCATGTGTGAAGCCCTGGGTTCAATCCTCAGCACCACATAAAATAAACAAATAAAACAAAGATATCATGTTCACCTACAACTAAAAATAAAATTTAAAAAAAATTAATTTTGACCATGATTTCATTAATATATAATCTCTTCATAAGGTTGCTAAAACATAGCTTGCTTGAAAGTTGAACACTTACTCAAAAAGTATTTAATGTACGCCTACTATGTCTCAGATACTTCAAAACTGACTGTTAGCCGGCTGAATACATTATTTAAAAAATGAGAACTCAGTCCAGATGGTGTCCTATTTTCTACTTTCAAGATCAGAGGAGGAACTGTTTAGAAAGCTGGGCTTGGAAGTAGAGGGAAGCAGACATAGTAGAGGGGAAACCACAGACAAAAAAAATAACCAGCAGCAATGATTCCACGGAAATATGAAGTTTTGAAGAATATTAACTATCCAGAGATTGGATTGGCAATCTGGAAATTAACTTTTGGTTGAGGGAAAAAGGTCAAGCTGTTAGATTCTTTCTCATGAAGACAGGAAAGTAGGGAGCTTTTATTTGTTCCTTTTAAGCGGTACAGGACAATCACAGGAATGAAAAGCTTCTCTTCCTCTCCTCCATATGACTCTAGACCGTGCGTCAGCGCACACTTTAGAAAACTTGTACTATCAGTCCCTACTAGGAAGGCGGAAGCCAAGAAAAGGAGTCGAGTCGTGTCCTTTTGTTTAATAAAAGGATACAATAGGAGAAGAAAATTTCAGGATTGGCATAATTTTGAAGGAGTATATAATTTATATTCTGCATTTAATCTTAAACTCAGTCTTGCTATGATTTAAAGAATTCTTTTGGCATTGCCTGTTCTGCTAATGCCTGAGGGTCTTTTTTTCCGTTTGCTTTATTTGTTTAAGTAAGTAAATAAATAGATAGATTTGTTTATTGATTGATTTATTCATTGGTACCAGGAATTGAACCCAGGTGCAGTTAACCACTGAGCCACCTCCTCAGCCTTATTTATTTATTTTTATTTTGAGACCAGGTCTCACTGAATTGCTTAGGGCCTCCCTAAGTTGCTGAGACTGGCTTTGAACTTGTGATCCTCCTGCCTCCACCTCCCTAGCTGCTGGGATTACAGGTGTGCGCCACTGCACCCAGCTTAGTTTGTTTTAAAGATGAAGATCTAGCTAAGCTCAAGGATAAAGAAGTGACCACATGACAGTTGAGTGACGCTTTAGTGGCTACATAGTAAAACAAAATACTATGTAGAAAGAACCTAATTTGGAGCTCCAGCCTGTGCTCATTATCTCCAGGTCTCTAAATTGAATGATATTCTCTGTTTGTGGTCTAGAAGTGTTTGTCCACTACTCAGCTTGAACCCTACCACCTGCTTGTATTAAATTAGCAGACAGACTCTGCTGAAAATGTGGTCACAATAGATGAGTGGACAGGCCTAGCTTCCCAAGGCCTGAAGCTTGTTTAACAGATGTACCCAGTTGTACCCACATCAAAAATGTGACCCTACTTAAATATTTCCTCACATATCCAGTGAAAAATGATAGGGAAAATATAAATTTGAAATTAATCAGTTTTGGCAAAGAAATTTCAGAATATGCACTTGGCCAAAAATGATTTTAGTCATTTTCAGGTAAGCACTAATTACGAGGCGATGGGTTTTTTTTTTTTTTTTTTTTTTTTTTTTTTTTTGAGACAGTGTCTTGCTAGTTTGTTGAGGCTGGCCTTGAAATTATGATCTTCCTGCCTCAACCTCCTGCATAGCTAGGATTAGAGGTGTGCCCCTCCATGCCTGATAGCAGTGAGAAATTTTAAAAATTATTTTGTAGGTAATCTAATCTGACTACCTCCTTTTGCTAATTGAGGAAACTGAGGACCAATGTTTATTATAGGTTTCTGGATGCCAAGGACCCTGCTTAATTTCATTTAATGCTTACCAAAATCAGACCAGCAAGCAAACCTCTCAAAGACTAAGAAACCAAGGCTAAACCAGGAGCGTAATTTACGTACAGTCACATAAGAGTGGAAGAAGAGGGTCTCCGGTCCTTTATCTATAGGAACGAGGAGTGTGGCTAGTTCTCTGAAAATCTGTGCATCTGATTAGACTTTATTTAAAAGTCTTAAGTTTTATTCAATGCCACTGGCATCATTTTAATCACCTAAAATCCTAATAGTTCAAAAATTCACTTTTCTCCAAACTCCAACTTAGAGTTAAGGATGAGGATCGAGAAATGAGATGGAAATTTCGTAGGCTCACCATTAGGATGAAGAGAAGCATGTAGAGATTGAGGAGTTGTGGGGCAGCCCCCCGCTGGAGGTTGGCTATAATAAAACAGTGAGAAAACCTGGGATTTGGGTCTTGGGTAGGAAAGAAATCAGGGTTTCACTGTGAAGAAGGAAAAATTAACACCAGTGCTACATAAACTCTTCCAGAAAACACTAAAGAAAGAACCACTCCCCAACTCATCGACTCAAACCTGCATTAGCAGAACCACAGGCACTGTTAGTGAACTATACTTTGGTATCATTCATGAACATAGAGGCAAAATCTCTTACATAATATTAGGAAACCAATGCAGCAATATATAAAGGAAAGCAGTCAAGTTGTATTTGTTTAAATTTTCAGTTAATTTTTTTTTTTTTGGTAACATTTTTGGGGCATCAAAACAAGTCTTGGCCACGTATTATAGATCCTCTTTCTCTCTGGCAAGCAAGGAAAATGGCAGAACTGCCTTTCATAGTCATTGAAGCTGCTCTGATAATCACACAGAAAGGACCCATATTTCTATGACCGTTAAAAGAACACACACATGGATTTTGATATTGTTTCAGAGTGAATTATTTTTATAATTTTGTTTCTATTATCTCACATACTTCAATCCTCTAAAATTTAAGAAACAGAAAATAAAACATTCCTTTCATTGTCCATTAAGGAAAATACATCTGCTTCCTGTTCGGTGGCAATTTCATGTAGCTCACGTTAGTTCTGTCTTACACCATTCAGTGGGTAAAAAGGGCAGCATCACTCCACTTTGCAGCTGAGAAAGTTGAGCCTGTGGCTGTGACTTGCAAGGTTGGCATTAAAATTCAGTAATGTGGGGCTGAGGTTGTAGCTCTATGGGAGAGTGCTTGCCTAGCACGTGTGAGGCACTGGGTTCAATCCTTAGCACCACATAAAAGTAAATAAATAAATAAAATAAAGTTACTGTGTTATTCTACAACTTAAAAAAAAAAAACACACACAAATGTGCTATTCCTGCCTGTTGAACTGACAGCTTAGCAAATTTCAACGGATGACATTTCCATTGGTCTCAGGGAAGCTAGATGAGAAATCTTGGGGGCTGGAAACAAATAACCTACCCTCTAATTTAGCTTTATTTTGCTCTTGAAATGCGTAGACTAACTCTCTGTGTGTCAAAAGATACATCCTTCTGTATAAAAATGCCTTTGGCAGGCTACAGCTTGTTTTTCCAGTTAAATTCGTTCCTTCCTGTGGGTCTGAACCCGTGTGTTAGTGTTACTGGAAGAACTTTAACATTTGCCTGGGGCATCATGATGGGATTGTTATAATTAGCAAGGTTCAAAGGCTTTTCAGGTAATGAGAATGTATAGTGTTTTCAAAATAAGAACCATGGATTCAGTAGAATTTAAAGACAACCAGAACTCCTACTCAGAACTCCTTAGTACTTTTCCAGTAACCTACTTGTCCAAATAAAGATACCTGCTAAACATTACTTGGGGAGATAACCTGAATAGTTAATCAGAACCTTAAATTGACAGAGTGGGTAGAATAATATTAATATTTATCCTTTGAAGTGCAACTAATGGAGTTTCAGCCTGTTCGTACCAGAGTTCCATACCGAAGTTTCAATTCTTTGGATAGTTTAAAATGCCTCGTTAATATTTCAAGTAACTCTAAGGAACTGTAACACTTGAATTATTTATTTATTTATTATTGCTGTTGTTGTTGTTTGGTACTGGGGATTGAAGCCAGTGCACTCTGCCACTGAGCTATATTCCCCAGCCCCTTTTATTTTCTGTTTGTGACAGGGTCTTACTAAGTTGCCGAGGCTGGCCATGAACTTGAGATCCTCCTGCCTCAGCCTCCCAAGCTGTGGGAATTATAGGCATGTGCCACTGTGCATGGGTTATTCATTTATTTTTGTGATGGGGTCTCTCTGTTGCCCAGGCTGGCCACAAATCTCATGGTCTCAAGGGATCCTCCTGCGTCAGCCTCCCTGGTGCTGGGACTATAGGTATGCACCACCACACCCGCTTTAGAATTTTTTAAGGTATCATTTTTATCTAAGAAAAGCAATGTCCACTCATTAACATAGAGTTCTAAAATAAATAAAATCAGATGGTTCTTTTAAAATTATTATTACTTTTTTTAAATGCCTACCAATCAAAATAATCACAGCTCACATTTGACTGTATTTCATTGTGTTATTTTGATATGGAGATAAGGTGTGTGTTTTACATCCTTGGCCTAACACTGTGCTGATTGTTAAAACTTGAGTCGGAGGGAGAGGAAAGAGAAGGTTCTGCCTGTACCCGCAGATTCTATGTCTGCGTATCTGATTCTCTGCTCTTTATGAACATGATTTGGACTGAGCGTGGGAGACACTGAGGTCCTGTTGCCACTCACCCCAGAAGCCCACTGTAGAATCTTGCTTTTTGTGAAATCTGGGAACAAAGACTCAAGTTCTATAAAGTAAGACCTGGGAGCTGGGCTGAGGCACTTGAAAGCACCTGTGCAGAATGTGCCTGTTGTATTCCAACCCGTGTCTCCTTCAACTTCATCAAGGTGGCCTTTCATTTTCCGTCACCGCACGGGAAGTGGGGATGAAAGCTAGGTCATGAATGGTCCGAGAAGCAATGTCAAAAACTGACCCTTCTCTTATAGTGAGAGAAGGCAGGAAGGTCATTTAAACTAGGAAGCAGCCCCCGGGAGGGAAGGAGGGAAGGAATGGTGGGAGGTGGGCTCCTTCCCTAGTTTGATTTCATTTAGTGACGAGGGCCTGGATAGCTTTGGAAAGCCTGCAATGTGAGGGTTAGGCCAGGGAGCATGCCCAACCCCTCTCCAAGTTCACTTTCAACCCCTATAATGGAAATTTGATGCATAAGGACAGAGTGTCAGGGTACTTAAAGGTGACCTCCAAATACCACTCCAGGTCTGAAAGCCTCTTACGGGACCACTGATTTAGACCTTGCCTAGAAATAGGTGAAGTGTGTGAGGGACATGGAGAAGAAGGCCTAGCTTTTCATGAGTCTGCTCTTCTTTGGAATGCATGTGCTACATGGGGCTGTCTTTGCTTTTACCTTAAAAATGATTACTTTCTAATCAAGAGAAATGCTACAAGATTTGTACTCAAAATACCAAGGTCATAAAAGAATGGATGGATAAATTGTTCGGATTAAGGGGAGCTAGACCTGACACCTTAATGCTACACACAATCTGGGGGGGGGTTTCTTTTGTGATAAAAGATATTAATGAAATAAGTGGTACAATATGAATAAGATCTGGCTATTAGAATATTGCATCAATGTTAATTTCCTGATGAGCATAATAGTATATGACTTTGTAAGAAAATATGCTTATTTTTAGATATTTGGATTAATTAGTGTCCTGAAGTATTTGTGTCTGCAATTTACCTTCAAATAGTTCAGGAAAAATCATTCACAGAAAAAAAAATTCAAACTAATATTTTAAAAAATGTTCCATGTGTGGGGACTCTGGTAAGAAATTATGTGGAAATTCTTTGTACTATTCTGAAGTCTAAATTATGTCAAATCAAAAATTTTAAATGATAAAATATAGGTTTTAAGCCTTAATGTGTAAGGTTATTTTGTTAACATTGCATAAGTACTGAAAGACACCATAGCAAATATTTAGGATAGCCTTAATTATTGATAACATATTTTCCTTTTAATGATGTATGCTAAAATTCTAATAGCAATAAATGATTATATATTTTTAAGGAATGATCTGATTTTTGAACCAAGGATACCAGGGATTAAACCCAGGGGTGTTTAACCATTGAGACACATTCCCAGCCCCCTTTTTTTAAAAAAAATATTATTTTTGAGACAGGATCTTGCTGAGTTGCTTAGAATCTTGCTAAGTTGCTGAGGCTGGCCTTCAAATTGTGATCCTTCTGCCTCAGCCTCCCGAGCAGCTGGGATTACAGGAGTGTGCCACCATGTCTGTCTGATTGAACTGATCTTATAAAATGAGTCTCACTTGATACAGCAAGTCCCATTAATCATCCTCCAACCTGACTTGTCTCCTAAGAGAACTGATTTCATAGGATGAAATCAGGTGGATGGTAGAGGCACAGGGCGTAGGTGAGCAATTTGAAGGAAACATGTCACTCTGCCACTGTACATTTTCTTCCCCAAGTATTTTGCCTACGTTATCTTTTTATATTTTGCATATATATACAATTTTAGACTTGTAGTTTTTCAAGTAAACATTTCACAGTTTGATGAGATTTAAAAATATATATTTAAAGATGTCTAAAAACAACTACAATCTGTAAAAGGCCTCTTATTGACTAAAGTAGAGCTAAAAAAAGGGGGGGGCAGGATGATTTTATTATCTGAAAGTACCTCGCAATGTAAGTATTGCTTATTCTTAATCTATCCCCCTCCTGAAATCTTTGCCTTGGGCAATGTGTCTTTGGCAAATCTAAATGTCTTTCAGTCCTGACAAGATCAGTGATACCAACTCAAGGGCGATCCTGTTTTCATGAGTACTATTGTCCTAATCCAATACAGTGCAGCTAATTATAACTTTATATTACAAGTCCTTCCGTCTAAATTAGGCTCAAGATAAAGAGATGCGGTGTTGGTCCTCCTTGCTTCTACCAGTTTTTCAGATACAATAAAGACTTTAAAAGGTAACGGAGAGCTCTGTGTGGAGTTGCATGCCTGTGATCCCAGTGACTCTGGAGGCTGAGGCAGGAGGATCACAAGTTCAAGGCCAGCCTCAGTAGTTTAGCTACTTCTTGAGGCAATCTCAAAATAAAAAAATAACAAGGACTGGGGAATGTAGCTCAGTGGTTAAAAAAAAATTCCCTGGGTTCAATCCCCTGGGGGGAAAAAGAGGATATGTTTACTTTATTCACTGCCTTCCTGAATAAACACATCCTCCAAGGTGGGAAATATAAGAGGTGGTGCAATTGAAGTTTAACCAGCAATTGCCTCATTTCAAAGTACTCCATTTTTGTTATCTTGTTTTCTGTGTTGCTGATCTAAAGCTAGGCATTTTTCCGCAGCCCTTTTCATATCTTTGATATTTTGTAATCTTTCTAACAGGTGTAATTCCTCCTGCAAGTTGAGACTTCCTACAGGGCTATTTATACCAGGAATGACCAGTCCCAGTAAATTCTGTCACACCCACCCACAAATTACAGGCCAAGGCATGCTCAGGCAAGAAGGGTGGGAGGGGTATCTTTAGGATAGGTTGTGAGCTAAGCTCCAGCCTTGGGTAGATTGGAATTCTGTTGTCTAGTCCCTGATCCCAAGTGCATCCCCAGCAACAGTCTAACCTCATTCAAAATCAGAAAAATGGGTGAGCTCTGTTGTGGGTGGAGCAACCCATACTATCACCAAATTGGATAAGCAATTAAAAAAAAAACAAAAAAAAACCTCATGCTTAACCTCATGCTTATGGATCATTTCCATGAGTAAAAGATAGGTATCTATTTTAGAGGTTTGGATGTGGTTTGTCCCTGAAAAGTTAATGCTGGAAACTTGTTCCCACTGAGGTGGTGGATCCTAAAGAGGTGGGGCCTAGCAGAGGGTGGTGAGGTCTTGGGCGTTGCCCTTTGAAGGGATTCATGCAGGTCTTGTGGGACTTGGTTAGTTCCTAGGCCAAGCGGCCGTCATGAGTAAGTTTGTCCATCTCTGCTCACCTTCCATTTCCTCTGCAATATTGTAACACAGCCAGGCCACCCTGGCAGGGACACGAACATCATGCTGCAGGGACCCTCCAGCCACCAGAATTGTGAGCCAAATGAATCTCTATACTTTATAAGCCACCCACCCTCACATACTCCATTATAGAACATAAACCAGCTAAGATGGTATCAAAATATTGTCACTAAACAAAACGTACCACCTTGGCAATTATCTCCCAGCTTTGAGCATCTCTTTGAGCATCAACCAAATGATACATGGCCAAAGAAGGAAGCCTGTCACAAAATGTGGCCTTTCAGGGCATTTTAGCAGTGAGAAGGAAACAAATTGGAAAACAGTATTTCAAGGAAGAAAATGATTGAGAAATAATAATAGTTGAGATTTTGTGTGTGTGTGTGTGTGGGGGGGGTGTTCTTTGTAGTTATAATTTTCCCCATATCATAATTTTTCTAATAGTCATGATACTAGGTTTACAATTCCACATCTTAAATTTCTCTCTCTTTCTTACGATGCTTCCAAAAATTAATGTGCAGTTTTGGATTATGTAGTAATCAATATTTAGAGCACAGCCTATGCAAAGTATAACAGTATAACATCAATACCAAACAGCAATGCTTGATAAAATGACAAGTACTTCACTTTTCTTTGTGCTTTTCTGATTTTTTCAACTAGTCTATGGTTTCTACTATTCATGGTATAAATAGTAACTATTCTCATAACTAGGGAAAAAAAATCACCTCAACAGCTAGCTAATTAAGACAATGCCATCTTAGATCTCCCAGAGTTTTTGATATGGGCATTGCCTATTTTCCCTCTGTTTCTTCTTTTTAGCCTTTAAACATCCAGTTTTGGAAATGAGACGTTCTGCTTTGATGGTAGACTAGGATCAAATTAAACTACTCCTGAATCTCACAAGGCTAATATTTCAAATTAGAAATTTCAGCTCACTCAACACATTCTAACACACTTGGGCTTGATGAAGCGTTACTTATGTGAATAATTAGCCTGAATAATGTGTGGAAAGCAAGAGGACAGTTTTCCAGCCAGTCATTAATTGTTCTTCCCTCCTACAAAAATGAACAAGGAAAGGCAAAGAAGAGGGTGTGGCAGGTGACAAAGGCTCTTCTTCCCAAGGGCCTTTCCTGGGACTTGAATGGGTTTCTATAGCAGTGCAAGCAATGTTTGAGAGTTAAATGAGCAGAAATCCATACCCAGACATCCAGGGCAGCCCGAGGGCTCAACTGCAAGACTCCATAGCCAGAAGACCTCTGTATCGTGTCCTACAAATATTATCTAGCACCCAGTCTTATGACCTACTATGAGACAGAGAAAATCCCGAGGTGCTTGGGCACTACCACTTCATTATAGTTTCTATTTTAAAAAAACCGACATTCATACAGGCAGCCCTTTTACTAAGCTAGCTGGTTTGTCATACTATCTTTTAAAGATGATAGCTAACTGACAGCCAAAGAAAACAGACACCAACAATCCACAGCACCTCTCTGGCTGCAATCATAGCCCAATCCAATGTGTTTCCCACCTCCAGCCCCGGATGTTCAGAGTCTCTTATTTTGAAGTTGGACCCAGCTGGGGTTTGAAACTGGCTCCAGACTTTCTGTAACATTAACAGATGGTGGAATCCTCTAGGAAGTAATTCCACTGTGGGTTTCTATTCCCTAACCAAGGTTTTTAAACATAATGCGCTTCCTCACCAGCTCGCTCGGCCTTCCCATTCCTTGACTAACCAGTCTCTCCCAATCTCCACTCAAGGAAGAAATGACAAGAGAAAGAATCAGAAAGAGAAGGGAGCGAGAGATCATCACCTCATATATCCTGTATATGCTAATAGAAGCACATATTATAATTATTTTTCATTAAGAGATGGGGGACTGGCTGGGTGGCCCAGGCTGTCCTAGAACTTCCGAGTTCAAGCCATGCTGCTACTTCAGTCTTCCAAGCAGCTGAGACGACATGCATGTTCCACTCAGTATTCTTTATCTTCTTAGACATGAGAATTTCATCTCCCCTCCCCAAATGGCCTTTTTTCCTGTTTTCAGCTTTATTTTGCTTTAAGAAATTCTTCTTCTCTTCAGTTTTTTTTTTTTTCCTGGTGATTCTTAATTTCAAAACAATTGGAATCTTTACCAACCATTCCATAATAGGAGCATGATGGGTTTGGATTAGAAATATCCCTGTCAATCTCAACCCTCCAACTGTTTTGTAAGTGATGATTGTTAAAAAGAAAAAAAAAAACCCATAATTTAAAAAAATAAATTAAAAAAAACTGCTAGACATTTTCTGTTTCTGCAAACTTTTTTAGCTACTTATTTTTTAAAATAAATGTGAACTCTTCCTGTAAAAAAAAAAAATCCTTGCCAACACCAAAAATATAAGTTATTTTTAAATCAGTTGCTGCATAACATGAAAATTTGGTGTTGGTATTTGCTTTTTTTCATTTTTAAATTTTTGTTCTTAGCCAACCAATTCCACAACCTTTCTCCACAATTCCACGCCCCATCGCCATTGATTCTCTGAGCACCCATAATCTGTGCACTAAATTCCATTTTGCTTGTTAGCTGCCTTTAGTTTTTGTCTTTCCAAACAGAAATATTAACCAATACAACTGGGTTCCATATTGTCCCCTTTCCCTGTTCTGAAATTTCTAGGAATTAAGCATTGATTAGATAACAATGACCCAAATGTTATCTTCCAGATAAATTTCCCAGATTAGTGACCTGGAATTAAGGGAATGAGGAACAAGAGTTAATGCATCCAGGGACTAGTTTAGCAGCACAATAACTGTGACACATATTCATAAGACATGAAGAGAGATGTGACATTGTCCACGTCTTTCTGCATCATTGTGGGGCAGGGCTTCGACAAAACAATTTTCCCCAGAGTTGGCTTTAGTGAAGGACTATGGTAAGTTCCCTCCCTCTAGCCCTCTGCTCTGATATCCTTCCAGAGTAGTCAGAAATAAAGGCCACTGAGAGAGATGCTTGGGAAAGGGGAAGGGACAGAAACCATCAGCCAGCAGTGCCAGAACCGACACAGCCCTCCTTATGTATACGGGGGGCATTCAAATGTTCTTAGGAGCTTTATTATCTTTGATATGCTTCACAGAAATGCTCGGTGAAGGCAGAGTAGATGTCTGACCTCCATTTTACTGTTGACATAGCAGCTTGAGAGAGATAAAGTAAATTTTCCAAGGTCCAAGGCTGAAAAACCACATCTTCTGGTTAACCGGATTAAGAAAGCAAATAGGTAGGCAAAGTAAAAGGTTGGCAAAGAGGTAAATGGGTGGTCAATGAGTGATGAGTTGTAGACCTTTAATTATTAATAGGTACTACTGCGGTTATCCCCACTGTTGGATCCTGAGATGAGCCCCTTACCTTGAAGATGGGGATAACAGCCGGCTGTCAAAGAGAAGCGACAGGCAAGGTATCAGGAGCTCAGTGAATGTTTAATGAATGAGTGAGATGAGACACGAGATAGGATGGGCAACCTGAGAGAGAGAAGGCCTAGTGCGCAGTAAAGTGTTTTGATTCCGCAAAATGGAGGGCATAGAAGCCCTTGGAAAGGGTTGATTTAAGAAACTTTAAGCTACACCTGGTTTATTGGTCAACTGCAAAAACTTTTATACGCGGACTTTGTTTTTTCAATGATGAAGTCCTGAACTAAAGAACAAGTCTGCCTTCTAAAAATCCACTGTGGATAATCCCGGTGGAAAATAGTTTTCTTTAGGCTTTGGGTTGCTCCTTTCTCCTTTTGCAACCGAAATGCGTTCTTGGAGTGACCCCACGCTACTGGAGAAGAGTGGCAGCTTGGAAGCGTTTAATTATCTTAAATTCAAGCGCCGACAGGGAGGCGTCCCCGCCTGGAGCCCAGGACTAGAGCTCGCTCCGGGCAGCGTCGCCCAGCGGGCAGAGGCAGCGGGTGTGTTCCGGGGCCTCCCTCCTCCCTCAGCTCCTGGCGCCCACAAGCTGCCACCTCCC
>NW_025999913.1:11792454-11889964 GCF_001458135.2 Marmota marmota marmota
GCGCCGCCGGGGTCGCGGGTACAGCCGGGAGCTGCCACCCCGTCCCCTAACCCGTTACTTTCCCCAAACAAGGTGGACCGGCACACCTGCTGCAGGTGTGCGCGTGATGCCGCCCACGGGTCCCCGCAGGGCCTGGCAGCGCCACTCGTGTTCCAGGATAGGGTGGCTCGAGGTAGTCTTGGGTCCCGGGCTTTCTTGGCAGACAAGCCGGGTCCTTGTCTCATTCTGCTTCTCCAACGGCCGGTTCACCTGCTTCGGATTTGCGGGGGAGAGAGGACTTGGAGAGGTTTGGGCTGTCTACTGCTTGGTTGTCTTCAAGCATGTGATTCGGTGAGAGTGAAGAAAGGTGCCCTACAGTGCATGAATGGTTGGTATGACAGACAGAGCCTTTGATCCCTGTGAAACACCCTGCCTTCAAATCCTTGAGACCTGAGATGTTTGGAAAACCGCTTAGCTGGAAAAAGCTTAGCTGACACTTGTGGCGTCTTTCCTCAATGTGTTTGTTTTTTGGAATCCAGATGGTTAAAATTGTCCAGATAATAAAGCTGCCAAATCAGCTGTGCAGATTGTGCTGGTGGAGGGAATTCCAGAGATCCGATTAAGAGGGAAACTACCCTGTGGCTGCCCCTCCTTCAGCCTTTCTACACGGCTACTTTGGGGGACTCCTTTTTCTCTACTGCAGTCAATCATGCTGTTGATAGTCAAGGTAGAACAAGCTTCCATACCAGAGCTAGGTTTCGACATCAGATTTAGAATTTTGTTTCCCCAGTTTACACGGGGAATTGTAGCACCGTTGAACTTTGTAAAAATCATGAGGCAGTCTTGGATACAGACAGCCCTTGGGTCTGCTCTGTGTACCATTTGCTCATCTATGCTGCATTCATTTTTGTTTTAGGTGTGCAGGCGATTGGGAATCATAGAAGTTGATTATTTTGGACTGCAGTTTACGGGTAGCAAAGGTGAAAGTTTATGGCTAAATCTGAGAAACCGGATCTCCCAGCAGATGGATGGGCTAGCGCCCTACCGGCTTAAGCTGAGAGTCAAGTTCTTCGTGGAACCTCATCTCATCTTACAGGAGCAGACGAGGTAAAGTGAGGCTAAAGTAAACCAATGTCAAATACACCTTTGATTCCTTTTAGAAGGGATCATTGCATCCTCCCAGAGATGTCCCCCAGCAAATTTGTGTTACCGAAGACTGAGTTCTTCATAACTTAAGTTGGTTTCCTGTATTATACTCTATTTGTTGAGGTGAAGAGGGGGCTGCATAGTTGGCCTGGGTGCATTTTCCAATTCTTGTTTTGTTTTTGTTGTCTTTATAAACTTACTGGGAGAAAGGGGTTGAAATCTTAACAAACAAACAAAAAGAAACAGCTCTGAGACTGACTTCCTGATAGCAGCATCTCATGCCCTATAGTAACCTCGCCTGAGTGGTGTTATTACAGGTCACTGTAGACCGCTCTAACCGAAAGCAGGAAACAGTTCCTCTTGGGTTACTTAAAACTTAGTCAACTTCTTCAGCCTAGTATCAGATTACAGTATGTAGCAAAGAGCTCTGGCTTCATGCAGAATTTTAAAAGTAAGTTTTATGAAAACTTAATAAAAGAACTCTTTGAAGGCCATTGTAACTGAATTCCACCCCACAGATAGATTAAATATGTCTGTTGTTTAGACTGTTGAATTTCTCTGTTGTTAAAAAAATAAACAATAACCCCACCAATAGTGGCAGACTAAAGCCTGAGGTCTCCTTTTTCAAACAGATACTGTGTTCCCTCTGGACTGATACTTTTTCTTAAAGATGTGCCAGACAAGGAAAGTGATGTTTAATATTTACTGCTGAAATGCCAGAGACTTAAATCTTACAGCAGCATGTCAAGTAAAAGAAAATGACTGCCTTCAAAAATGTAGCGAACTTTGGATCTAAGCACCAGTGTTTTTCATAATCCTTTGACTTGGAAATCTGCCATGCATGTGAAAAATGTGATTCTGAGAATTTTGAATAATGATGAGTGAGCAAAATCCCCTAGGAGTTTTTAACATATCGTTTTTTGTTTGTTTATTTGTTTGTTTACCAAAGAACTGATAGAAATGTTTTATAATTATTCATTTGAATTTGAAATCTCTTCTTTGCCTTGCTATGGAGCTTTAAAGATAGACGAAATCTTTAATTTACTTTCTGAAGGAAGCTAGCATTTTGAATTCTTAGTGCTTCTTAAAATATCTCACAAAATATTCAAGTCATTCTGTGTTTAACAATGTTTTAGTTGTCTTTATTAATCAGAATTTTTTTATATAAAGCTAATTGATGAAAGCTTGTACTTTACACTTCATGACTTGCAGTTGAGTAAAAAAAAATTAAAAAAAACATTGGATTTTTCATTGTATAGTCATATTTTGATTTTGCAGTTACTTCAGGGTCTCTCTATGACTCTATTTTGATGACACAAATTGAGTTTTTATATCGGAGGACCAGATACTTTATTTAAACAATGGAAGTGATAATAGCATAATACATTTGTACTATGAAAGCATTCATACTGTATAATTAAGTACTAGGTGGTCTCTACTAGGTCTTTCCTGTAATTGGGTCAGTACAATGATCAAATCCATTTTATTCATGCAAGAAAGAGAGACATTTTATGAATTAGAACTTGAATCAAATTTCCTCTCTTGATTTTTCTTTTCTTGACTCAATTGACTTTGACTCTTGAGATTTATAGCTAATAGCACTCAAAGAGTATGTCTAGCTAGTTTGACTGGGTAATTTTAATTGATTTTATTTCCTTTTTCAAATCCTATTGAAAGGTTAGTGTGATATAAACTTTCAATTTGCTTTTTAATATATTAGTGAATTTTGCTTGTGTGTGTGTGTAGGATTGGCTAAAATACAAATCTCTAATAAAATGCCACCTGAGGTTTATATCACATCTGCTTTAATAACTTGATAAAGTGATTTGTAATCACCATTTGTACCTTTTAATTAGGGCAGCAGAAGTTGTACTAGGTCCAGTTTACAATTAGCATTGTTTTTACATGCATGACACTGAAGAACAAAAACACTTATTTCCCCTTAATGATATTTTAGTAAAATAAAGCTTGTTGATAAGCTTTTTGATATTCAGCTTTTGTTATAAAACTCTGTGAAAATATAATTGATGTGCTTATGTATTGAGTAAATGCAGCTGTGACAATCCAGTTATTAGAGTTGATTTTTTACTAAGTCAAGTCATGAGGGTGCATTTAGTATACCGAAAGCGGCTGGACAGTTTATTAAATGGTTCTGAAATATTCTGGCTTAGTTGTCCTTTGTGGACAATTAAGTAGGCTGCTCAGGGTAGAGCTGGCCTAACTGGAGGCAGTTAACATACTAGTCCACATCAGATTACAGTAACAAGCAGGAAGGCCTACTTATCATGGAGAGCCCTGGGACCCAGGCAGAAGCCCTGTGTTCTGGGTCCCACTGATCATTAACCACCAGGCCCGAGCCCTGCTGAAAGCCCAAGAAGAGATAGTCTCTGAATGCCTCCTTGCATAGCTTCCCCACTTTGCTTCTGCTTCGTCTGTATTATTTTCTTAATGTTGTCCTAAGTATATTCCTTTGAAGACAGAGAAAACATATCTGGTATTGGCTTGGCTTGGCAGGTAGGGTTAATCTGGTCTCTGATTTGGCCTCAATTTAGATGTGGTCCTACCCATATGGTTGTTTGCCTCAAAAGTAAAAGGAGAGTCCTGTTCAGACTAGCTGGCACCATTCAGAGATGGAGACAGCAGGTCTTTTCAGCAGATGTTTGCGGTGCTGTTGATTTAAGCAAAAAGTGAAACAAATTAATGTATTCTGGAAGTAGATCTGAAATTATAACCATCGTGGAAATTTTTGCTCTTCAAAGGCTTTCATTTATTCATAACTATTCTGACTGAATTTTGCCAACATTTTCAAATCCAGAAATTAGAGAGGTATATGCTTCATCTGAGTGTTCAGGGACACACTCTAGTCCTGGACATTGAAGTTCTTCAAGACTTCAGTGATGCCAGTTGTGTCAAGGTTGACGAGTCCCCTGTTCAGTCCCTCCTGCCATCCTGGCCTGAGCTCAGTCATTAGTGCTGCAGCTGGCAGGAGACTACACACCCCCCAGACATCCTGAGTCTTTCCTTTGTAGCATTCAGGAGCTTATAACACCGCGTTTACTTACGTGACAGTTGTTTATTGTCAGTCACTCTGATAATCTAAATTCCATTGACATTGATCAACATTGCATCTCCAGAGTCTAGCAGGTGCTAATTTATAAGACAATTGTTCAATCAGTGAATTTAGAATTTAGAAATAAAAATGGGGTTAACCAACACAAAGTTTCTTATAGATACTGTAATGTTTTTGTTTGCTTCTGTAAATAGAAAAAAGAATAGTTAAAGGAAATGTCACCATTAAAAAATGTCACGTGGTATTCCTTTCTGTTTAGTGATGGCATTCCTTGCCTTCCTCTTTGGCCCCCTCCACCATATTCCAGATCACCAGTTTATTGGCTGTTCGTTCCTAATCTAAAATGGACAGCCATTCCCCTGGACCTTTTCTGATGTTCAGATGTAAGACGTGGGGCTTCCTTCCCTGTGTTGCCCCCAGCTGGGCTCAAGCAGTCCTCCTGCCTCAGCCTCCAGAGCAGCCGGGGCTGTAGGGGTGTGCCGAGGTGCCTGGCTCAGATGATTTTAAGCTACAGCCTTACTTTATCTAATTTCAGCCAATTTATAGTCTTAACTACTTATTAATTCAACTTTTTTTCCTGTCTTCCAACACACACAAAAAAATCACATAGTCATATAGAAATCTAGGAAAGATGGCATCATGGAACCCAGAGAAAATGCCATGTGACAACTGTGGGCAGATATAGAAAGTGATGACTTCAATCCAGTTCAGAGCGGAGTCTGATTGGCTCCAGCTAGTGCCTGTAAATCATGCTCAGCCTTTCCTAACTTGTCTGTTGGTAAAAGATGCTTACATAATCCATTGTGATATGGGTGGGTCAGTTCTGTAAGAAGCAGTTGCAGCAGTGTGTATATATTATAAAGGTGTCGTTTATGTCCTTGTATCACCCAAGTACCTAAAAGTAGATAGCACTTTTTTTCTTTCTCTCTACTTTTTTCTTTTTCTTCTTTTTTTTGCATTCCCAGACATGAAACAGGCCCCAGAAAAGTAAAATTGGTAAAATCTGACGTGTATATTTCCAAAGAAAGTATGGATTGGATTTCCGTATTCTGGCTTACCTATTCAGTTTTTTCTTTTTGCTAAGACTATGTAGGATGTTTGCATTATTACATGGTAGTTATTTAGTCAAAGAATTCCATCTGGACATCTTCGGTCTCTTTGAATTTCTGATATTTATGTGTTAGCATGAAGTAGTCAAATAACTTTCTTAAAAGGCATTTAAATTAAAATCTAATTCTTAGAAGGCACTTAGTCAGACTCAAGGTGACCCACGTGGGGCAGTGGCAGGAATAGCAGATGGACTCTTTCTCTGCTGTCCTCTTGCAGCCTGGTCTCAGCCCTCTTCCATACCAGCAACAGGACCTGGCAAGTAACTCATGATCCAAAGGCATTGAAGAGGTGATGGGTTCTGAAAGCCCCTTGGCTGGCCCTGCACTGTGGAAGAGCACTCTCCTGACCAGCCTAGGGAAGGAGGTGGCAGCCAGAGCTTGCTGGACTGCCTGGACTGGTGCCTGGCAGGGACTTACTGCAAGGGAGTAAGTGGTTTCCAGAAGTCCAGGTTTGATGCTTTCCAGTGGTGGTCCTCTTCTAGTTGGGGCTGTAATTGGCCTTGAAGTTGGCAGTGCCCTGTGGCTGCTCTCCACTCTTCACGGCTGCAGGGCCCGAGGAAGAACACACACCTCAGTCATATGGCTTTGTATTTTGGGCTTTGAAAAGAATCTCCTTACGTATGAGTAGAGAGATAACTTGGTCAGTGTGTGGTAATGATTTACTCATGGAGAACAGAGGTGGAGTTCTGAATCTTGACGAGCTAGGATTTTCTCAGCCTCTTTTCATGAAAAATTTCAAGCATACGAAGGCCTTCACAACCAACATTCATACAGTCCAGCCTAGACTCAACTATTAAGTTTACTGTGCCTGCCTTATTGTGTATGTATGCTTTTTTTCTTTTCTTTTCTTTTCTTTTTTTTTGTTCTTCTACCCATCCATCCATCTTTTTGATGCATTGTCAAAATAAGTTGTTATAAGTATACTTTCTCCTGAGTACATGACTTTCATTGACCAGCACTCCCTGTTTGCATATAGTTCTTTTTTTCTTTTGCGTGAAGTATATAAATCCTAATAATACTGCTTACTAAGTTTTGACAGATAAAACTAAGGGTATTTTAATGCTGTTTTGGATTTATTTTTTATTTTTGTATATTTATTTTTCTATTGCAGTTCTGGGGATTGAACCCAGGACCTTACATGGGCCAGGCAGGCTCTCTGCCACTAAGCGGCTTCCCCAGCCCAGTATGTGCTCTTGTGTCTCGGTCTTTTGTTTGTCATGTATTCTTTTAGATCTGTCAATATTGATGTGTGTATCAGCAGATCGTCCCTTTTTATTGGTGGATGGTACTCCGTTTTACGAATGTGCTACTGTTTGTTGATCCATACTGCTATTGATGAACACCTGTTTTCCATGAGCAAAGCTGCTATGAACATTCTAGTACAGAGTTATTTTTTTGTAGACACATGTGTTTTCATTTCTCTTGAATAAATACCTAAGAACAGAGTAGCTGGGTCATAGAGGAGGTAATTGTTTGGTTTTATATGTAACAGCCAGGCCTTTCCCCAGAGCATTCTCACATGAAGAGCAGAGGGGACTCAGGCTTCTCCACGTCCTGGCCAGCCTTTCTCTGAGCATGTAGTGGTAGAGTGCTGTAGTTCTAATTTGCATTTCTCTGATTAATGATGTTAATCATTTTCATGTACTTATTTGCCTATCCTAAGTCTTCCTTTGTGATGTATCTATTCAAGTCATGTACCCATTCTTATTGTTGGCTTTTATTTTCAAAATGTACAATTTCTTTATGTGTTCTCAATCAGTCATTTGTCAGATATAACTTTTAAAAATATGTCTTCTTTGTGGCTTGCCTATTTTCCTATGCCTTTTGGTGAGTAGGAGTTTTTAACTGGGATGAAGTCTAATTTACCCATTTTTTTCTCTTCTGTGATGTTTGCTGACATGTCCTAAGAAACCTTTGCCATCCCCCAGTCATGAAGATTCTCTTATGCTTAGCTCTCATAGCATTACAGTTGGGCTTCTACGTGCAGGCCTGAGATCCATCTTGAACTGATTTCTGTTCTGTTCTAAGATAGAAAATGAAAAAAAAAAAAAAAACTCATAGCAATTCTGTTTTGATTTAATAATTTAAAAATATAACTTGGCAGTTAGAGTTTGGTGTAAAATAAACTGATATGGTTAAGTGAGTCATTGGATGGGGGTGTGGGAGGTGGGATTGCGGTGGGGTCTGACTGAGAGAGGGACAGTCTGGACACAGCCAGGGTCAGTGGTGGTTCTCAGGGAGAAATACAGTTCAGTTACTGGAAACTGAGCTTTTAAAGATAGCTACCTAGCCTCTTTTAAAGAAGTTTTGGTTAGTTACTTAATTCTGAGTGTAATAATGCGCCTGGATGTGATTATTTTATACTTGTCCTGAGAAGCTCTTCAGAATGCTGTAATATAACTAGAGGGTGGAACAGAGTGGCCTCAGAGTAGCCTCGGCCCCAGCACACGCAGAGTCCCAATTGGGTTGTAGAAAGCTCTGCTCTGGGGACCTGGTGATTGTTTTAGGGATAGCCAGTGTTCACAGCAGAGTTCTCTGGTTAGACACTCTTGAAAGATAAATGATTTAACTTTATTTCTTAACACTATCAAAGGCATTAATTTTAAAAGGAGGCAATTTACAGTTATTTGAAATAAAAACATAACACTGTATGATCCTAAATTAAAATCGAACATATCTTTATATTCACCCCCACCAACCTTCCATAATGCTGGAGAAGAGTGAATTCATTTGTAAACATGATGTCAGGCATGGATTAGCCAGAATGTTTCACCCTGGGCTCCGAAATGTGGCCCATATATTGAAAATATCAATTTTCTTAGTGACTAGTAAAATTTACAGAATGAATTTCAAAGTAGAACACCAAGAAAATTTTTAAAATGCCATTGAGCTTCTATATTCACAGGACACGTTCACATGTGCTTGCTTGTGTCGAAGAACATTGTCTCTTCTCAGAGGCTTTCTTTCTGTTGTGGTCTAGGATGTCCTCTATGTTGAATAAACATGTCATCACTTTCAGTCTTTTGTTTAAAAAAAAAAAAATCACTGCAGACATGACTTCTTTGACTGCATCTGCTTGTTTTGATGTTATTGGTAACCTTTCACCCAGTTCACCAAAAAAAAAGGAGAGGGCAAAATCCAGGAGCCAGCCAGACCTTCCAGGCCAGATGGCAGAGGGGAAGATAATGGGAGCAAAAACCTGAGTCAAAGGCACTCTTAACCTCTTGAGCTGTCACGGAATTCCTTACTGGAAACGCAGGTCAGCTTTCCCTCCTCCTCCCTGCAGTCTCCTGATGGCTCCTCCTAGCTGCTGACCTTGGTTGCCACCCCCTCCCCCTGCACACACTCCCCCACCCTGGGTACTGTCCTGAGAGTGAACCCTTGTCACCCAGTGGCCAGTTTGTGGCTCTGCTCTAAAAGCTGTAAGTTCCTTTAGGAGTGTCCATTCTGTAACCCTGGCCCAGGGCTGGGCACAGGCAGGGTGTGACAAATCTGATGAAAAGGTGGCTTTGCAGCTATGAAACGGCAAGATGCAGGAAGGGCCAGGTAGAAAGGCTGTCGACAGCAAGGAAGGCTTTCGTGCTTACCAGGTGTGCTCACGTGCAGCCTGGACTGTGTGTAGGAAACAGCGCCGCCCCCACCTTTGTCTTTTTCTGACCCATATACGAGAAAGGACCAGCATTCCTGTCAGGCTGCTGCCCTGTTGATATCTGGTCACTTACTGCTGCTTCGCCTCCAACTTGGCAGCTCTCTCTAGAAGTCGGCATGGGTAGTTTAGAAAAAGAAATGGAATCAAGTTTGAAGCTCTCCTTTTGCGGGCTATACTTTCTACTTCATAAGACAGGAAGTAGTTTCTAATTTTATACCAGGAAAATAAGTTCAAAGAGGCCTTTACGAAAGCCGTGATTGATTGAGAAGACTTGGTTGGCAGTGCTAACCTTCAAATCTTTTCTCACATAATTTCTTCTGGAACCTACATTCAGCCGGTAGTTTCCTAAAAGTGCTCCCTGATGGACAGACAGGTATGTTAGCAAGATGAAGTCGACCCAGGGCCATCTGAAAGGCCTCCGAGGGCTGGAGCGGTGCCGTGACTCAGGGTTTTGTGGGAATGCTGGGACCCGCTATTTTAAAGCCAGGTTTTGGGGTTTTTTTGTGTGTGATTTCTTTGCCTCAGCAGGGGCCCTTCTCAGTGTAGCAGTATGTCAGAAATACTTTAAAGACTAACAGATGTTTGGGTTAATAAAAACCATGTTTACCCTCTTTCAGTGCTGTTGTGCATTCTTACTGTGGTGTCTTTACGAGGGCTTTGAGTAAGGAGAAAACTGCAGTACTTGGCAGAGTTTGATCATCTTAAATATTTTGTTATCATTAAAGGCACGAAAGATTGGATTTGAATGTTAAGGCAGATGGTGGCTCTGTCAACCTGACATCTTGGGGCTCCTCATGTTTGAAGCTCTCTTTCCTCCTCTTCCTCTGCCTGGAATGACTCGCACAGGAGGCGTGTATGAGCAGACAGCCAGCCGTGGGGCTGGAGGAAGGCTGTCACCCTCGGTGGAGTGGGGACTGAGCTTACCTGGTGCCTAAGCCTTACCAGTGGCCATGACTCACTTATTAATGGGAGGGGTTTGTGGCATTTAAGCACTTTTCAGAGGCAACCACAAGTCATCTAAGCAAGGTTAGGGTGCCACATTGCTGGGGACAAATTTTGTAACTTAGGCCAACCTTTTCTATGAAAGCGTAGAGACTCTTTCCAGAATTTTGGGCAATATGAATAAAATTTTAATTTCCCAGGAGTTTGTAATCTTAATTTCCCCAGGACTTTGTAAGTGTGATGGACAAGCCTTTTGATCATGTAGACTGGTATCGTGCACAGTTAGGCCAGGCTCAAACAGAACAAAACTAAGGTTGGGACATCAAATAATCACAGATATCTGCAGCTGTACCTGTGCCTGTGGAGCTCTTTGAAGTCAACTTCGTGCAGCTGTCTAAACCCTGCCAACAGTTACCATACACCCAGCCCTGTGACAGGAAGAGATGGTGTATATCCAACATCGACCCCAGGTATCCAGGAAGAGCAGCCAGGACAGAGGGAACAGCAAGACCAGGGTTCCTAAGCACAGGAATTGTCCCTTTCCTGGGCACAGCTGCTGGAGGACACGATAACATCTGTGGCTGGAAAGCTGGGCACAGCAGAGGAGGCTGGGTTTCAGGCCACTATGGTGCTTCCTTAGCAGACAGTGGGGACCCCTTGAAGGATCAGAGCAGAGAAATGGCAGCCTGCAAGGGGGGCTGGCAGAGTCTGGAAGAGGGAGCCGTGAGGGTGGGAAGCTCTGTGGTTGAGAGCTGTGAACAGGACTGATGGCTGAGGAGGCACAAGGGACAATGGATGATGGAACTGGTCTAAAGGGCTCTCGGAGACTATTAGATAGGTGGAGGTGGGAGGTTTGGTAAATGTGAGTCTGGACCTACTGAAAGGAAGAGTGAGCTTGATTTCCAAGGAGCCGAACTTGAGATGCTAATGAACTTCCCAGGTGAAGTCTGGGGGGCAGGTATGATTCTTGGAAATGAGGGTTGTGTGAGTGAGCTGAGGCTCATTCTTCTTTAAAAATTCCTTAAGATTATATCAGAATTCATTTCAAGATAGTTTTTCTGATGAAGATTATTTATTTTAAAACAGTGCAGAAACTTGTGTATGAGTATTTTACATGTTGTGACCTGACTGCTACTGAACTTGTCTTTGTTAGATAACCTGTTTAGGTTACAATTTTTATTCCAGAGAAAGTTCGTCTTAATGTTATTTTGTCTTAATGTTCATGATTAAAAGGGGCTTTATCATGGTAAGTGTATTCAGTGTGATTTTTCTAAATTGATGTTTTCTTTCCTTAAAAGGTGAGTACTTGACTGTGTAATTGCTCCACAGGTTGTATTTGTCCTTGTGTCTGTTTTCTGTGGTACTGGGGATGGGGCCCAGGGCCTCCTACTTGCCAGGCAAGTGCTGCACCGCCCAGCCGCCCCCCCCCCCGCCCAGCAGGTTGGGTTTGATGTCCAGTTATTCCCCAGTCTGACCTCGTTCGAACCTTCCTTTACAGGCACATCTTTTTCCTGCACATCAAGGAGTCGCTCTTGGCAGGCCACCTCCAGTGTTCCCCAGAGCAGGCTGTGGAACTCAGTGCCCTCCTGGCCCAGACCAAGTTTGGGGACTATAATCAGAACACTGCCAAGTATAACTACGAGGAGCTGTGTGCGAAGGAGCTCTCCAGTGCTGCCTTGAACAGGTGAGGCTGCCCGGGCCAGCGTGGAGGGCCCAGGCTCTCAACTTGACAAGAATGTCCGAGAAGAGAGCGCCTGTGGTGCAGATCATTTGTGAGGTTGGGGGGCATTGCACATTCTAGCCGGGTGTCTTCAGAAGATTCATTAGCTGTTTCTTTCAGAAATGTACAAACACAAAACAGTTTATTCAAGCAAATGCCTTTATATGAAATGTTATACATCATGAGAATTTCTTAAACATCTGGCTTTTTAAGAACTTAGGTCTCCTACAATGGAAAGTCTATCATGTGTATTGGTGTTTTCTTCATCCCTGCAAGAATGAAATCAAGAGTCCGAATGGGCATCTTAGTTACCTATTCCTGCATGACAAGGGACCCCCAAACTTGGTGGCTTAAAACAACAGCATTATCTCTGTGACTGAAAGTGTCCAGTTTGGGAATGTAGCCATGGAGCCCCTGGGTCCCAGGGGTCCTGAGCTCTCATGGGCTGCCTTCAGGCTGCTGGAGTCGAGTCCTGTGAAGGCTCAGCTGAGGGAGGACCCACTTCCAGGCAGCCCCTGTGGTGTGCTGGCCAGCCTCCCTCCCTTGCCCCCTGAGCTCAGGGAGGGCTGATCTCAGAGTGAGTCATATTTCATGAGTTCTCCGGATTCTGTTCATTAGCAGCCAGTTGTGAATCCAGCCCACACTCAAGGGTGTGAGGAGGCAGGACCACCAAGGGCCACCTGAGAGGCTCTTCTGCCACAAAGAGGCAATAGCACTCATTTTCTTCAGTTGCAGATGATCTAATCGATCCCATGTAATGCCAGAGTCTAGTGAAGCTTATGAAGTATATTAGACAAAGGCATGAGGAGGTCCACACATAAATTCTTCTTATGTATGTTTTTAGAGATTTTCCATAAATCTTTCAATTCATCCTTATCCAACATCCCCCAAAGTGTTCTCGACTGAACAGATGATGGTTTCTATCTTGAACAGTGTCTTAGAAGTATTTTATGTGGTAATTTTGCTAAATAAATGATATATCAATAATATATAGTTGATGGTTTTGTGACTCACAAATGACGACGACATGTCCTGTACTAGTGAAGATTGTCCAGGTTGGTCTTTGGATGTGTCCCTCTGGGTAACCCCACCTTCTCTTGTTCTGCAGCATCGTTGCAAAGCACAAGGAGCTGGAGGGCACCAGCCAGGCTTCGGCCGAGTACCAGGTTCTGCAGATCGTGTCTGCCATGGAGAACTACGGCATAGAGTGGCACGCTGTGAGGGACAGCGAAGGGCAGAAGCTCCTCATTGGGGTGGGACCCGAGGGAATCTCAGTCTGCAAGGAAGACTTCAGCCCCATTAATAGGTAACCAGGCATCTGTGCGCATTGCAGCTCTCGACATGAGAGGGAGGGACGAGGCAGGCAGTCCTCTCTGAGGAAGGAGATGTTCCACTGGGGTCTTCACATTAATTTCTCAGGTCTTAATGGCCATTTAATTGGTGTTGACCCACAGTGTGTTTATGTGGTAGTGTTTTTCAAATAAGTTCACTGCCATGAAAATCTCTTCCAGTCCCACACCCAAAACCTGCTCCAGTATTTCACATTGCGGGATTGCCTTCTGGCCTGCCTGGGTGTTAGGAACAAAGGTGATGGGGTTGTTCCAGATTGAATGTCTGATTTTCCTGCTGCGTCGTGGGCAAACGGGGACCCTCCTGAGGCTCCTCCTGGGCCTGCTCACTCTGTCTTCCTGTCTCTTAGGATAGCTTACCCTGTGGTGCAGATGGCTACCCAGTCAGGAAAGAACGTGTACTTGACAGTCACCAAGGAGTCTGGGAACAGCATTGTGCTCCTGTTTAAAATGATCAGCACCAGGGCGGCCAGTGGGCTCTACCGAGCAATCACCGAGACGCACGCGTTCTACAGGCAAGTACCACGGGGCACTTGAGAGCTGGCTCTGTGCTTCGGGAACGTTAGGTGACACATGGCTTTCTGTGGTTTCATCTTGTACAAATTGAAGAAGTGGGAATGCTTTGGGACATCTTGTCTCTGTGGTCACAGTCACAATGGAGTGACTGGAGTCCTTATCAATATAGTTCCATTTCCCCACAGAAAGTGCATCCGTGTGGGCTGCGCAGCTTCTCCTACTTCTCTCACCTTCCTCTCCTACCCACCCCTCTCCTGAGGGGCACTGGGCAGCTGGGTCTGTTCTGCTACAGCTTTACTCTTTCTTGGCAGAAGGATGACAGGTCGTCTTGCCCTCCCGGGAGAGGTCCTGCCCAGAATCCTCACTACCGACACACTGAGGATTTTTTAATAACAATATCGATCCCCTCATTCTAAAGGGTATTTTGAAGCCAAGTTGTGATTGGACTAAAATATCCGGAAAAGTGAAGCCAAAAAATTTAATTGGTAGAAAGCCTTAAAATATTTTATTTTAAAATAGACCTACAGATTGTGGAGCAGAATGGACAAATTGTCAGCATTTTAAACACAAAAGCAAACGCTTCAAAGACAAATGTCCTTTCTCTTCCTCAAGCTGCTGTGGACTGCAGCTCATGCCCTGGAGACAGAGCAGAGGGTCACTGCTCCGTATTGCTGGGTACTTCATAGGAGGGACTTGAACAGTACAGAGGTGGAGTCGTTGGGCTGTTTGGCACGCACAGCGAGGGAAGAACCTGCTCCCAGGCCTGCGCCAAATGTCTGTGGACACGACCTTTGTATTGGCAGCAGTGTCAGGAGGTCTGTTATGGATCTGCCCTGGCTCTTGGGCATTAAAGCAGATGTTCCATCTCTCCTCGCAGGTGTGACACAGTGACCAGCGCCGTCATGATGCAGTACAGTCGTGACTTGAAGGGCCACTTGGCATCTCTGTTTCTAAACGAAAACATTAACCTCGGCAAGAAGTATGTCTTCGATATTAAAAGAACATCCAAGGAGGTGTACGACCACGCCAGGAGGGCTCTGTACAACGCTGGCGTTGTGGACCTCATTTCCAGGAGTGACCAGAGCCCCCCTAGCTCTCCCCTGAAGTCCTCAGATAGCAGCATGAACTGCAGCAGCTGCGAGGGCTTCAGCTGCCAGCAGACCCGGGCGCTGCAGGAGAAGCTGCGCAAGCTCAAGGAAGCCATGCTGTGCATGGTGTGCTGCGAGGAGGACATCGACTCCACCTTCTGCCCCTGTGGCCACACTGTGTGCTGCGAGAGCTGCGCTGCCCAGCTGCAGGTGAGGGGCTGGCCTGGCCTGCCTTGGCACAGCCCTGTGTGGTGAGTGCGTGCCTACCAGGGGCTGGCCAGTGCAGCGAATGCCACTTCTGCCTGGAAAGGTCGCTGTGCTTGGTGCCTGAGGGTATAGCATGCTGTTTTCACCAGCAGAATTGCTCTAAATCGCAGGCTCGTTTCAAGTTCTGGAAATGAGGTCCAGATTCCTAAGGTGGTCTTCAGATCTGGCACCTAGTTGGTGGCTGAATCCAGCCTAGAAAGCAGGCTGCCTCCACTGCTGCGTGCTCCTGGGGCCGGCTGACCCTGGGGGACGGTCTTCTTACTCGCCTTGTACTTCAGAAGAATGCTAGGACAGTGCAGTCCTTGCCAACCTTCCATTGCCCCGGGCGGATTATCATTCTGATTAATGTGATGAATTTACTCTGATTACTGCCGATGTCTCTAGGGCCTTCTTGGATGGGCTCTTACTTGTTAGCAAGTCAAACTCATTTTGATATTAATACAAAAAATGAAAGGTACTCACATAGCATGTTTTTGTTCTTTTCTACATTTCCTCTTAACTTTTTCACTTGGTTCCCTTGCTCAGAAGTATCAGCTAAAGATCACTGTGGGTTTATGTGGCCTAGCCCTAACTGTCACCTCGTCCTTTGGAAGCTGTTTCCAAATTCCTGAAGGACTGGAAACCAAGTCCACAGGACCATGGCGTCCTTCCTGAGAGTGGTCATGCTGCGACCATGAGTTATTTTCCCAGGCGCAGCCATGTACTGGCCTTTTTTCTGCCACATTCTGGCCCTTGTACCCAAGTCTCCCTTAGTGCTGGTGAAGGGCACATCCTTGCTCAGGACCCCAGGAACATAGAGCTGTTGCCTGGGAGCAGACAGAGCCGCGTTCCCAGCCTCGTGGGCATCCACCTGGTCATGGTGACCCAGGGCCAGTCTGCACAGGGCCTCTTGCATGAGGTGTCATCCTCTACTCTTGGAGGGGCCACACCCTTGGCTCAGTGTGCCCATGTAGAGTTTAGCTGGAAGACCTCTGCAGTTGAAGGCTCAGAGGTCACTGTGGTCACAACTCACTTAGAGCACTCCAGGCAGCAGGTCCAGGGCGGGCACCCAGGCCCTGCAGAGGTGTCTAACCAGTGCTCTTGGCTTCTCTCTCCAGTCGTGCCCAGTCTGCAGGTCCCGCGTGGAGCACGTGCAGCACGTCTACCTGCCCACGCACACCAGCCTCCTCAACCTCACTGTCATCTAGCCTGTCCTGCGTCCATCGACATGCCATATTTCCACGAACTGCACTATTGTAAACTATAAGAAGGACAACTGTGGAGAGAACCCCACTCCCAACCACCCATCTGCCACACCGCATTGAAAAAACAAAGAAAAAAGAAGAAAAACCGGAACACAAGTTCTCACTCCAAAAACACATCTGTGTGCAGAACCAACACCCCCGGGGTGGGGGCCTGGAAGACTCTGGAACGTGACACATTCCTTGTCTTGCGTTTTTTTATGATCAAGTAAAGGAATAGGTAAGGTCTTCTGTGTCAGTTAAGTGGCAGCGTAGCCAAGAAGTGGGTACAAATGACCTCCTAAGTCTCCGCGGTGCATCCTGAGGGAGGCTCCCACCTGCGGCAGGCTTTGTCAGAATTAGTTTCACGAATTTACTTGGTTCTTTTTGTAAGGTCATGGAGAGCGGAACATTCTTAATAGGAACATTTTTCTTAAATAGTTGTCATTATATGTCATTTTTGTTTTTATAACTTGTTCAAGAATGACTGGATGCAGGCAGGTCTCAGAGTCCATCCCGTGACTCCGGACAGTTTGGCAGCCGAAGTGCAGGTTTCAGTGGGACGGGCAACAGACAGCCGGGAGCAGCTCCGTTCTTTCCCTTCCCTGCCCGCTGTGCCCAGGCCTTTGGGGATCAGATGCTGCCAGTTTGGTTGAAGGGTCTCTGGCACAGTCAAGCACTCCTTGGGCTTTGGATTGGTGGGACATTTTAAGATTGGAAAGGGAGAGCGCTTTCCTGGACGGGGAAGCCTCGCTCACCCACGCCACACCCCGGCACCTGCGAGGTCCTGTCTTCACTCCTGGTCCCTTGCCACCAGCTTCACCCATGGGTGTTGCTGTGCTTGAATGATCTGAGGTCCTCAGCCTTATCATACATTTCTAGATACTGCCTCCTCCTTGTTGTGTGGTTTAGCGGGGTTTTGTTTTGTTTTATTGGGTTTTTTTTTGGGTTTGCGTATGTGCTTTTTAAGTAAGTGTTTAGATCTTCTTTGGGTGGATCCCGCCATGGGGTTCTTTGGTTTCTCTATTCTTAGACATATTTTTCACTCCCACTGGGCATTTTGGAAGCTGGTTAGTTAGCAGGTTTTCAAGGATGTCAGGAAACCTACGTGACCTTATCGGGTGCAATACTAGCTGAGTTAAAGCTAGGAACTACACTGTCACTTTACTGAGATTTCTGAGTATACTTTTCATATTGCCTTAATGTAGCAGTAATGTGTTTATGCATTTGTTTCTTTGCACAGACATTTTGTCAAATATTAAAACTCTACTTTTTTATGGCACATATTAGCATTATAAGCCTTTATTCCAAGAGGTATTTATTTTTTCACTTGTAAAAAAATAATGTTTCCACATAAAGAACTCTGTTATATCCTAGAGGACTTCTGTCTTTTATATTCAGGATAATAAAGAATTTAAAGCAAATACAGGTATCATCCTAGTTATTGTCATTTAAGCCATTTTTATTCAGTTAAAAAGAAATGAGCGATAACATCGAAGTTGGTATGTAATTTGGTTCTACATGGAAGATTTGAAAATGGTTAGGACATTTGCTCTGAGACTACTCCACTTAGTTATTCTGTCACCTGTGCTTTTGGGCTAGAATCGATAGTGGGTAAAAAATTTATAATGCACACAAGGAGATGAAAAGTAAAAATTGGGCAAAAGCCTGGAAGGGAGTGGTGAGAGGGGAGGGAGGGTGAGAGGGAAGGGAGTGGTGAGAGGGGAGGGAGGGTGAAAGCTGACACCGCTGGGGTGGGGCCTTCTGGGGGGTCTGGGCCCCATCAGGGACAAGTCTCAGCTGCAGAGTCCTTCATGACTGCTAGTCTGCTCTGCTGGGCCCTGACGCCCCCCACGCACCAGTGTGTGCTCATCTGTTTTAGGAAATGCTCTGTGGAACAGAGAATGTGGCACTGTGTGTGTAACTGATAACTTAGGAAAGCTGGGAGGCAGGGAGATTTGTTTTCTACTATACCTATACTAAGCCAGTCTTCTGTCAGTTTCTAGGAATTAACTCATTTATTCATTTCACACATTTATTGAGAACCTACTAAGTGCCGAGTATTATTGAGTTAGAAATTTTTTAAAACAGGAAAAACACACACAGAATTTATTATATGCCTAAGGCATGGGAGTAGTAGGTCCCAACCTGGAAATTTTAAGACCTCAGGATATGAATGAGGGGGTCTGGGACTATAGCTCAGATGGTAGCATGCTTGCCTCACAGGCACACAAAGGCGTGGGTCCAATCTGCAGTACCACACACCCAAAAAAGATCTGATCAACAGGTGCCCATGTTATACACTAAGCCTGCTTGTCTCTCTGTATAGAAACTAAATAATGTTCAGACTTCTAGAATATTAGCACCAGTGGAGACCTTAGGCATGGCAGTCTCAAAATACTAGCCAGGTTTACTAAAAGACGGAAGGATGGGTAAGCAGGTCAGTGGGTAGGAGATGGATGGATGACAGGTCAACAAATAGATCACGTCACTCACAGCCCATTAGGCCATGGGCACTTGGAGCAAATAACATAAAAACCACCATATGAAGAGGTGCCACTTGGAACTCTAAGGCAAGCACCGTGGAGGCCCAGGGACCAAGGATAAGGGTGCTTCCAGAGGACCTTGGAGCAAGGTCTTGATTTTCAGTTGGAGAAGAATGAGTGTCTCACATGACTCGAGTGCAGTCTGGTGGGGTGGACAGTCCCCTACATTGGAGGATGTGCAGCCGAGTCACAGTGGAAGGGAACCTTGGATTTCTAGTTTGATTTGGACTCGGCTCTTCAATGCCTTCAGAACAAGGAGCTTGTAGAACAGCAATTCTTGCACAGAGAACTTCCAGCACATGGTATAGACAAGAGCAAGGAGAGAAGAGAGGCAGAGAACGCCATCCTGATGATCCCCAATGTGAAAAGAAAGTCAATGCTATTGGCCAAAGTGTATTGTTATTTTGTGTGCATGGATGAATACGTAACAATGAATCCCACCATTACTACAACTAATGCACCAATAAAAAATGTAGGGAAAAATAAGGGTCAAGATGTCAGAAGTGCAATCAGCAATCTGCAACAGGTGAGTCACATAAGAATTCTGTTTCCATCTTTGGAATAGAGTCTTGAGCAGAGGGACCAATAGGGGAGCAAGTCATGGGAGAGGAAAGAAAGCTGCACTGGGGTTTGGACGTGGTCGTGGGCACGTCTGGAGTCAGAAACCTGGGCTGGAACTTAGAAGTGGGCAAAGGCAGGGGCATGGCTGGTGGCCGTGGCACTGAATAGACACGTGAAGATGTGACAATATTAGAAGGTTCCAGGGGGAGACTTCAAGGGGACAAGGGTAAAGCTGGAGATGGATCCTGAAGTGACCTGTCTCCAGTGGAGGCGAGACTGAAGGTATTTGAGGGAGAAGAGATTCAGAGGGACGATTCAAGAGACAGGAAGCTAAGTCAGGCTCAGACAGTATGGAAGAAGCAGGTTGGCGACATCAAGGACAGTCGCAGGCTCAGGGAGTCGGGGTGCCAAGGAAACCATAAAATGTGGCAACACTGCAGGGCCTGGGTCCCAGCATGTGGGAGCATCCTCAGAATGAGGGGTTCAGATGGCCGCCAGCCAAGTGTGAATGGAGGGAAGGGTGTGGAGGCGACAGATGCAGAAGGTGGCACCCAGAGGGGACAGGGCCAGGAGAAGTGCTTGGTTTTGTATTTTAAATGGGAAAGCACAGCTGGGTGTGGAGGAGAGGGTGGGCAGGGGTTCAACAGAGGAAGGACTGGAGGGCCCCAAGCTCTGAGACACGAGAGGCTGAAGCCTCAAGAGGCTCATCTCCAAACACAGAGCTTGCAGGACCTGCACAAAGGCATCTTTCATCTCCCTGTTAAAGGTGGCAAACCTTAGCATGGAGCTCGAAATGTTTCCCCACCCCAGCCTGTTCCAGCATCTGCTCTCTGTCACAAGATGGTGAGCTCAGTGCCCTGCTGGGAAATTCTGAGAATAGTCCCCTTAAATGGCGTTGAACTCCGAGGATCAGATGCCTTGTGGGAGACACATGTGGATAAACATGAACACTGCCAGGGAAAAGAGAGAGAAAGAGAGAAGTGCTCTGTGGAACAGGAGGCTGCAGAAATTTCCAGACACAAGCACTGGAAGTACATGAAGGTTGAGCCCCTGCTTGCCTGCCTGGAGGAGGATGCAAGGCGTGCTCACCGGTTTACAGAGTGCAGAATAAACGAGGACAGCTGGAGGTTCTAATAGTTGTGCCAAGCAATGAAGAAAGATCCTGGGTGGCGTTTGAACTATCAGAATTTAAGACAGAAGGCAGCCATTTCTGTCTTCATTGTTGCTTGTCTATTGAATGCCTTCTCGTGGAAATCTTATAACATTCATAAATACTTTTGTTCACATTTGTAAAGCATTAGCCCTTTGCCTCTTAAAAACAAAATAACATCATGACCACACAAATTGCAGATTTGCACACCTACCTGTTGCTTAAAGAAAAAAAAAATACTCTTCAAGCAAAAGCTAAACATCTGTTGTTTATAAAGCTCGCAGTAGCGCTAAAGGGCAGAAAAAACTTCAAGGGTGCGTCCTCTCAAGGAGCTATTCTAGTCAAGAAGAATACCTGTGCATGTTTGTGGAAAGAAATAATAATAGTACCAAGACCAAAACCAGCATGCATGTGTGCATCATTGTGTGAACAGATACAAGCAAACTGGGGGATGTCTTTTGAAGGAGGTCAGTTTGTCTTGACATAAGCACAGAATTTGATTGACAGAAAGGAAAACAAAGCATGAGAAAGTGGAAGAACCCCTAGCTCAAGAGCAAAGCAAACAAGACCAAGTTGGAAGAAGACACAGCCAATTCATAAAGAAGCCTGCCTGCTGCGATACAGATTTCAAGATTGATTTGATGAGTGTAGAAAGTTATAAGACATTGTGGATTTTCTGTTGTGTTGTTGTTGGATGTTTGTTTATATTAAGTTCTTTATTCGTGTAATGCATTGATTCATTAATTTGGGCATTGATTTGTTAATTCATCAAATAGTCATCAAACACCCAATATCCGTGAGGATCTGTGATGAGAGCAGGGGTTCTCAACCAGGGCATTATTGTCCCCTGGGAGGCACTAAGCAATGTCTGGGGACCTTTGTCAATTGTCAAGTTGGAGGTATGGCATGGATGCTGCTGGCATTGTGTGGGTACTGCAGGGACACTGCCAAACATTCTTCAAAGCACAGGGTAATCCCCCACAGCAAGAATTTCCTGACCCAACATGTCAACATGGCTGTGGTTGAGAAACCCAGGTCGGGGATCCGGGTGTCTGAGATGAAGTCCTCACCCTCTCAGGAACACCAAGTGGACTTCAGCCTGCCCAGTAACCTTTCCAGGCTCTCAGTCCCATATTCAAAGCAGGTCCTGGGTAACACCCAAGAGCAGAAGATGCTCTGCTTTGGGTTTGAAAGAAAGTCATGTTGGAGAAGAGTCTGGAAGATGGGTCCGAGTGTGCCAGGTAGGAGGGGTGTGGAAGGAGAGTGTCCAGCACACTGGGCAGCTGCGAGCCAGGGGTGGCTTGGCATAACTGAAATTGGAAGGGGAGGGGAGAATAGGCTGAGAATTTAGGTTGGGAGCTTATCCAGAAAGGGGTCATAGGCCCTCCAACCCCTGCTCCCAGCCCCACTGACAAGAAGGTTGGTTCTGCTGTGGTTTGGGGAAGTGGCCTCCAAGGCCATAGGCTGAAGGCTTGGTCCCCCCTGCAGGGCTGTTGGAGGTAGAGGAACCTTTAAGAGGTGGGGCCTAGTGGAGGAAATTAGGTCACTGGGAGTGCCCTTGAAGGGGCTATTGGGACCCCAGCCCCTTCCTCTCTCTTTGCTTTCTGGCCACCATGAGAGGAACAGCCATGCGCTCCTGCCGTGGTGTCCTGGGCTGCCACAGGCCAAAAGCAACAAGACCAAGTGACCAAAGAATGAAAGTCTGAAACTGTGAGCCAAAATAAACCTTTCTTCTTTCCAAGTTGATTCATCTCTGATAATTTGTTGCAGCAATGGAAAGTTAATACTGTGTCTGAAAATGTTGCAAAAGGGCATCAAGAAGTAGCTGGGTTGCACAATTCTGTTCGCTTGCCTCTTGCCTAGAGATCTAACTTTCCCATCTGGGCTCTGGTAAGCGTGTGTCCTCTGAGCTTTTAGTAAAGGCAATAGCAAAATGATACCCTTGCTAATAATTTGCCCTAGAGATGGAAGCTGTCAGGTAATCATCCAGAATTTAAAAGCTCATCTCCATATTCCTTTAGATGAAGAAAATGTCAGGATGAAAATATAGCATGGCTTATTAGTAACATCTTGCCCAGTTTTCCCTAAATGGTTAGAACACACTGCCTTTCCCTGCTCTTTATTAAAGCTGTCTATTTTTCAGTTCTAAATCCTGGGAGGATTTTCCCCCATGAATTTAACATGACTGAGGAAACTAGCTCCAGGGTAAAACTTGGCTGCAAATTATCTGAGCTAGGCTTCTTAATAAAAAAGACCAAAAATGAATCATAGCCTTTTAGTAGTTTCAAATGCAGAGTTACCGTTCTCCTTCACCCCCAGTGTCATGATTATTCATAATGGAAATGGGCCAGCTTTATAAAACGATTTCATGCAACAAACGTCCTTTGTGTTCAACGTTGGAAGCTGGTGCCGCTGTGGGCCAGGAGAGGAGGCAAGACAGAGACGGCGCGGGAGGCAGACAAGGGCCGAGCTGCTACTGCAAGCTTCCCAAGAGGCTTGGGACGTGCTCCCAGGTGGCGGGCACACAGGACCCCCTGTGTCAGGCAGCACCTTCCGAAATGGCACTTGGGCCACCTGCTCAAGGCCAGGTCCTTGCAAACGCACAACTTGGTCTTTTAATTATAAGTTCCCACCCAAAGCAAATGCAGCCTGTGGAAATGAACCCATCATCCCAGGAAAGGAAACTGCAAAAGCTCATGATGATCAGTCCCCCCTGGGCCCTCTCTCCCACTCCTGCTCTCTGCAGGGAAAAGTCAGGCACACCCCACACTCAGGCCTGTGGAAATCAAGAGCCTCACCCTGTGGCAATACACTCAGCCCTTGGCGTCTGCAGGGAATTAGGTCCAGGCCCTTTACGTGACATGCCCAAGTGTCCCTGTCAGGTGGCAGAGTGTGATTATAACTCATGCTCACCTCCTGTGGGCTTCCCGTCAACTCTAGATGACCTATGTACCAGTGGACGTTCTGTGTAAATAGTGGCTATACTCTATTGTTTAGGGAATAATGACAAGAAAAACGACACTAAGTGCCCAGTACAGACACATCTGTAGGTCGGGTGACTCTGGTTGGTTGATGGGGGTGCCGAACCCGGAAGGCCAGCTCTACCTGATTCAAAAAGCCTTTCCCGTTGCCCATCACTTCTGTGTCTAGGGTTCTTTTACCTTCTGAGAAACAGCCAGGTCGCCCCTCTCCCTCTGGTATTTAACCTGCACTTACACCAGCGCCCAGGGACCAGGCAGTGTCCCTCCCCAGGAGGCCCTCAGCTTGGCAGGATAGGTTCACATCCTCTCACGACATTCCTATCCCTTATTCCAAAGGTGAGGACCCCGGGCAGAGAGAGCTGAAGCAACCTGGCCAAGGTCACAGAGCGAAAGGCAGGAGCCAGGAGTCAGGCTCAAGGCGGGGCTCCGCCCTGCTCCTCAGTGGCAGCTTACAGGTGGCCTCCCCGGGTTCAAAAGAACAGTCAAGGGTCAGCAGCAGCCTGGGTGCCACTGTGTTTATTTTTGCTTTGTTTTTTTCTTTGGGGGATGGGTACTGGGGATTGAACCCAGGGGCCCTAACCACTGAGCCACCTCCCCAGCCCTACTTTGTATTGTATTTAGAAACAGGGTCTCGCTGATCTGCTTAGCACCTTGCTTTTGCTGAGGCTGGCTTTGAACTCGCAATCCTCCTGCCTCAGCCTCCCAAACCACTGGGATTCCAGGTGTGTGCACCACTATTTTTGCTTTGTTTTATAAGGAGTATGGGAACCTCTCTCCACCAGTGCCCTGGATTTGGAGGCTGCAGCCTCTGCTGACACACTTCCTCATCATCCCGATTCCACACCCCGAGTTCACTGAACAATACATACTTTCAACTTCCCCGTGTTTCTTAGGAAACAGACCTTTAGCACCCAGCGGGAGGGCATATGCACATAGAGCCAAAATGGGATCACCTTTGGGATTGCCAGTCCTGTTTTTGACCAAATGACTGTAAGGAACAATGGAAGGATTTATTCATCACCAGCCTTCACACTTTCAAAGTATCACTGTTACCACTCTCTCCTTTGCCTGCTCACAGGCTGCAAATTTCCACCACTAAGCCCCAGGAGGTCAGGCCTCTGGGTGGGCAGCGGGGAACCCACACACATCCGTCCTGTGGATGCCCCAGGGCGGCCCCTGTTCCAGGCCCACACCCACCAGGAGACCGTCCAACCTACTTAGCCAACTCCGCATGGCGTTTCTGAGAAATGGATATGGAACTTTAAGGAAAGAGAAAATTCTGCATTATACACATGGTGTTGCAAGAACGTCTAATACAACGCTTCTTAAGGGGTTCTCCTTAAGGGATCCACTTCTGTTCTTTCTTTCTAGACCCCATAAACACCAACAAAGGGAGGGGCAGGGGAATGGGCCTCAGGATCCTAGGGAAGAGAACTGGGAGGAGAACAGGAGGGGGCAAATGTTTTTCTGTGAGTGCAGGTGAGCCGAATATCTACGTTAGCAAAAGGGAAATCAGTGAAATGAACTTATGGAATTAAATTTCTTGATGCCTCTTTCTCTTTAAACTTTGAATTACTCATACACCACGAGGGTAAATTCAATGTCATGAGAGTGAAGGAGGTGGAATTCACTCCTTTCCAAGACTTCTCTGACCCTCTACGGCACAATTTGTCAAAAGAGAAGACACAAACCTTTCCTCTTCATGCAAAAGCCTCACTGACACTTGGTGCAAGAAATTCACCATTGTCTTTGTTCATTTTCTGTTTCTATAACAAATTACCTGAAACCAGTAAGATATAAAGGATAGAGGTGTATTTGGCTCATGGCTCCAGAGGCTGGGAAGTCCACGAGTATGGCGCTGACCTCACGCTGCATGATCATATGGCCAGACAGAGCAAGCTGCTAGCTTGGGTCTCTCCCTCTTCTTACAAAGCACTGATGCATCTAAAGGCCCCACCCACATGACATCCTCTAATCCTAATTGCCCTCCAGAGACCCCACCTCCAAGCAACACCAGCATAAGATTTGGGGCATTAAATTTTTGCCAAAACATGAAATTTGTGGTGGACACATTCAGCTCATAGCAGTTTTCAATAAAAATCAATTTTGGGGGACTCTCAAGTTGCTTGACTCTGGTTATAAAAAGAAGGAGCTGTGAATCTGTCAGTCTCAGTTTACTGCCCTTGAACTTGAATATCAGTGGCCTAGGAGTGAAGAACTGATCACGTTTGCATGCAAATGTCTAGGGGCAGCAGATGCAGCTTGTTATCCTGAGTAATCTGAGCCCTAAGACAATGCCACCTGTTCCTTAACAGAAATCAAAGACTCTCCTCGCCCCGGTGCCCCTGGGTACCAGCCCCAGGGGCCAGCACCACCCCGGGTGTCCCCCAACACCTGCAGCAGGCACGCATCACCGACATCGCCATCTGTAAACACACCTGCTCTGCTTTGGGCCCAAGAAAACACTCCTGCCTTTTTTGGTTCTCTTACAAGAAGGATTCTTAATTTTACTGATTTCCTTCCTAATTAGATTTAGCGTTTAAGATTGCCCATTAGCCTAGGGTTTTTCTGTAGATCCATTCTCCCTCATGCCAGCTGGCTAGCAGCACCACAGCTGTGTGATTGACAGTCCTCGCCCAAAACAGTAGCGTCAGCAGCCCACAGACTTCCACCCGCACTCCCCGGCCTGGCAGGCAGAGTCCTCCGTCACGACAACAGTATCTAGAAGAGAGCACTCTTCTGTTCCCAGCAGCTCAGGAGGCCAAGGCAGGAGGCTCACGAGTTCAAAGCCAGCCTCGGAATAAAGCGACCTAAGCAACTTTGGGAGATACTGTTTGTAAATAAAACACAAAAAGGGCTGGGGATGTGGTTCAGTGATTAAGCACTCCTGGGTTCAAGCCCTGGTACCAAAAAAAAAGACATTTGTTGAATGAATAAATGACTCGTGGGAGCCCCGGGGCCCCAGATCGTCTTGCTCACCCTCCCATCACCCCAGAGTGCCTGGCAAGGTGCTTTATAGGAGATTCTTGAATCTGACCAGATTACAGAGCCGGGCAGCTCGTTTGGGCTGTGTGTGTCTGCTCTGCTCTGAATAGAGGTGGCTTTAACTGCCAGTCACACAGCTGCGGCACCGCCAGCCAGGCAGACACGGTGAGGATGAGACTCCTGCAGGAAAGCTCTAGGTTAATGTGCAACCCTAATTGCTAAATCTAATTAAGAAGGAAATCAGTTAAATTAAGAATCCCTCTTGCAAGACAACCAAATTTTTCATTCCTCATTTGTTTTAATCAACTTCCTCAAAGTTCAAGGTAAGACAGCCGGACTTCCACAAGAGGGTTTTCTTGGGCCCCAAACTGTGCTCCTGTGACTACGGACACAAAGAGGTGAGAAAAAGAGGCTCTTGGGTGAGCAGGTCCCTCTTTTGCATGTGTCTGCGAGGAAGCTGCCAAGTCACCTCTCCAAGGCTCCCAAGGAGGACTGCTGAGAGGGGGTGGGCTTGCAGGCTTGGATCTGTGCCAACGAGCTCCTAATTTGGAGGGCTGATCCTCCTAATTGAGCAAAAGCACAGTCGTCCCCTCTGAAGCAAGTGACAGAGGCACCGTGTGATTCACCTCTTGGAGAGGCCGTAAGCAGTTCCCTGTGCGGTCTTCTGTCACGTGGTCTGAAAAGACGGACATGGTCTTCATATTTGCAATTTTTTTTTGTTTTGTTTTGTTTTGTAGTGGTCTTGTGCATGCAAAACAAGCACTCTGCCAACTGAACTATATCCCTAGCCCCAATATTGGCGATATTTATTGTGTTCATGTCACCTTAAGCATAGTAGGGCTTCTCTTTGTTTTCCTGAAGAACACAATAAAATAGAGACAATATTATATAGACTTGGCATATGTGATATACAAATAATGTGTGCATAAGCATTCATGCATATAGAATTATATATATAGATATATTTTCTCTGAAAAAAAATATATACATATTCAGAGAATTTATTTAAGAGGTAGAGTGGTAACTTCAGCATCAGCCGGGTCATGATTCAAGCAAGGCAATGCCATTAAATGTGCCAATTAGGGTGAGTCGTATAAGCTCCCTAGACTTTGACTTCCTTGTCTATGAAATAGGGATAAAACAATATCTGTTCACAGTTATTTTGCAAAGATTAAATAAGCTAACGCTTACAAAGCACTCAGTATTGTGCTTAGGGGGGAAAAAAAAAGCAGCCATCCTGTGTTGAAAGCATAAATTAGCAAACCGCCAAGCACCCTCCAAACCACAGGGCCCAGACCCGCTCCATTTGTGAGACAATGGGACTTATTCTTATCCCCTAAACAACTGGGTCCTGAGGCTACTGTTACAGCTGTACTGGTGGCACACTGTACAACCCTAAGAAGCACCATTGAGAGTTCATGCCTCAAGGATTTGCACATTAACTTTTCCGATTTTATGGCATATTATAACAATATCCCATTAGATGGAATAAAGCATCCCGACGCGGGGGTGACTTTTTCTACTCTGCACAAAGGCACTCTAAGGGCAAGGGCTGGCCCCAGGCACTGAGGACACGCAGTGGCGCCAGCTTCCTGGAAGAAAGCTACCAGCCGCAGTCGGCTCACTCACGGGACGCCTGACACTGCAGGTGTTGTCCGGCCGGGTCGGAGAGCCTCGCCTGCTGGACAGCAGTCCTCAGGTGTCAATGTCAGCCGCGAGGTGGCCGTCCTCACTGTTACTGGATCCTTCATTGTGTTCAGTCTGTTGTGTTGGGACACAGAGGCCAGGTGGGTCACTTAAAGCGGCTCCGTGTCCTCCACCTACCGGGACCAAGGTCAAGAGGCAGCCTGGAGGCCCTCCTGGGTCCTGCCTGGAATGGGTCCTCCGCGCGTCCAGCCTCCTTCCTAGCAAGGGACCTGGACAGGGGATCTGGTGGCCCGCTCCTGGCCAGCTGAGGGTCCACAGGGCGGACAGGCAGAAGAAAGCGAGGCGAACCCCCGGGGAACCACTCCAGCTGCCAGGTCAAACAGCAGGGCACTCACCCCGGGGCCCGGCTGGCTTCCTGCACAGGGCCTCCTGGAAACCGCCACTGGTGGTGAGGACCGCAGGTCGGGGGGCCAGGGTGGGAGTCGGGCTCTTCTTCAACCCCAGCAGCTGGCTCTCTGTGCTTCCCTGTGCCGGTTGGGCAGATGGCCTGGTCACCCTCTTTTACGCGTTCTCAAGGGCAAAGGGCACAAGAACACCCCCACATTTGGCCCACAGTAGTAGGTGCATGCTGCTGAGTACAGACCCACCCACCGGCTTTCACAAGTCACCTCTCTCCCTCTTGGTTACAGAGGTTCTGGATACACATTCCACGCATTGGTCAAAGCCCACAGAACCGTAGATCACTCAGTGAACATTGCTGGGTGCAATGAGGAGGAAGGTCATGGCGCACACCACTGGTTGCCTACACACAGCCCTTCCCCCTCCTCTGCTTCTTTTGCAACAAAACCCTGATTTGTTCAGGCATCTGTCCAATTTAGGAAAAGCTGGACCCTCACAGCGTCATGGAGATGCATCTTGATTAATCTAAACCAATTGGTAACTTGATTCTTCTTGTTACTAACTGGATTTAAAATGGCATTTGATAACATTCTAACCAATTCAAGATGTTGGGGTCAGAAAGCTTCATTCTGGTTGTTTTTTTAAAGGGCTTCAGGAAATCCACATGCTGTCTGCTTCACTGGCTTTGGGTATTTTGTAAGCATGTGATGCCTGGAGCTGCTGCAGCAATCTTGTGAGAATGAGGAGAACTGACACACACACAGGACGGAAAAATCTGATAGGTGGAAAGCTTGAGGCCACCCTGAGAGCGCGGAGCAAGAATTCATGCAGCCTGGAGACCCACCCGGCCCACCTCCTGATTTACTCAGGGAGCCAACACATCTGTCTCCATTATTGAAGCTGCTGCAATTGATTTCCGTATTCCCTTCAGCACAAAGCATCATGGTTAGCACCCTTGTCCCTGCTGCTGAAGTGTGAGGCCTGGCTGTGCAGGGTCGTCTCCGACAAGAAACACATGGCAGGCGCCTGGTCCTCCAACTGCACAATGCAGTATTTGCTTTGCTGTAGAAATTGTCCCTTGATTGCCACTGGGTTTTTGTCACCCTTGGAACTATTTGTACTCAACCAATAGAAACTACTAGAAACTTAGGCCAGTGATCCTTAAATGCTTTCAACATTTGTCTTAGTTTCTATTCAGACAATGATATTCTATGATAAAAATTCCCCTTTTCTCCTCTTTCTACCTTCTTTCCTGTTGGATGTTGAAGATTCATTTTTTAGCTCATCATGTGTGTGGTCTGTCCATCTGTCTTTCTTTCTTCTTCTTTCTTTCTTTAACTGATAATTGAAGCCAGGGGTGGCTTGACCACTGAACTACATCCCCAGCCCTTTTTATTTTTTTTATTTTGAGACAGGGTCTCACTAAATGGCTGAGGCTGGCCTCCAACCTGTGATCCTCCTTGCCTCAGCCTCCCGAGTCATTGGGATTACAGGCAAGCACTCACATGCCCAGCATATGTGTATTCTCTTACTGAGTCTGGTCTCGATGGAACCAAAAACTTTCTGATGATGTTTTTGTTCTCTTTACCTGTTGAGATGTTCATCTTTCTTTAGTATCTCTCTTCATCCTTTCCCTCTTTTCTTGATCTTACATAAAATCGAGGTTGTCCATTCAACGTTAGAATCATTATTAATAGAACCATCTTTTAGTCCTTTGTGCCTTTTAAAAATCACTGTGTTTATTACTTTGTTATTTTATTTTGAATTTTCATGCTCTGCTGATGGCTGCAAATGCCAGTCTGAGATGGCCCACGTCACTGAAGTCTCTATGGCTACTGAAGTGTTATCAGATTGGACATCTTTGTCCTCTGTGAGCTTAGGTTTCTGCATCCCCTTGTTGATCGCTGGAAAGAGCTCCTCCCCATCCTCCAACCCCACAATCCTAAGATGAATTTTCTGCCCCTGGAGTCTTGCAGGCAGCGTGCCAGGCAGGCAATATATCAAGAGCCAACATTGATCGGAACCTGGTCCTTTTCATTCCTCTCTCCCTAAAATGCCCAGCAGAATAATTTGTGGAGTAGATGCTCAATAACTTAAATTGTGTGAATTAAATCAAATTGAACTTTCACAGTTGTTATCAGAGGGAGGACAGGTAACACGCCTGGATTCCAGCTGCTTTGGAGCACCTGGGAAAGGACATCACTGCTATCTGCACCTTGAGATCCCACAGCTAGACCCAGCCAGCCCGGGACAGTCCTGTTTGATGTGTGTGAGGTGGGTTATTAGTTCTGGTCCGTGGCTTCAGTGTCAGCTTGCAGCTTCTCTAGCACATTTTATTCTCATATTGAAAACCACCATCATAAAATATCTGGTAAGTATAAATTAATTAATTGCTTCAATACCCAGAGTTTGACCCTAATGATGAAAGGTTTGGAGAGGTTGGGGAGATTGCAATGCACACTTTCTTCTTAGTCTTCCTCACCTGGGCAAAAAAAAAAAATAGACTTTGTATCAAGATTCTCAAAATGTCCATTTGGTATAATATATTTTAATTGTTTTAGATAACATACAGCTTTTTCAGATCTTATTTTCATTCTTTTTTATTGTCAATCCTGAGTCTCCAACTATGGTGATAGATTTTTTTTCATTCATTCAGACCTTCACTCATTCATTCAACAAACCTTTGTTGATTGTCCCTTGGGGGCTGTGCATTGTTCTGGGAGCTCAGGAACAAAACCTTCAGAACCTCTGGGCTGACACTCAGTGCTAGTTCAGAAGACACCAGACTGTAAATCTACCAACTTGGGAGAACATGGTTCCTTTTAGATAAACCAGGCTGGGTAGGCACGTTGAGGTGCTATTTGATCTGGGTCTTATTCTTCTTTTAAAAGAAGATTTTTTTTTTACCTTTGGACATTCTTTATCTATTCATTTGCCTTGTTCTCGAACAAAAGTCCCTTGCAGCAAGAAGTAGACTGAGGGCTGGTGAGTGATTCTGGGAAAGTCCTTGCCCCACCCTGAGTCTCACTTCTTGTGCGAGTAAAGAAAGGAGGTTGAAGAATCAGTGGGGTACTTGGAGGTTCTGAAACGACAACACTCCATGTTTTTCCAGAACACACCAGAAGAAGTCCCTGCTAGCTACAGCCACTCCTGACTTCCCACAGTTCTCACCTCTGTTTTAATATTAGAAATCTAAGTGGCCCACACTCTCCTGCTGAGCGCATCTATTGAATTACTTTGTTTTGTAAATTCTTTAAAAAGAAGTTGCCCCCAATCCTAGTGCTGCCGTGAATCAGGGAACGTGATTCAGACCTGTGCGCAGGTACAGAGCGATCAGATTTAGATTGTCAGTAAATAAAAGAGAGGCATCTGAAGGGGGCCGGGTGGACAGTATTAGGAGAAGTTCAGGAAACACTGGAGAGAAGTGAGACAAATAATACAAATAAACACTGATCTCTCTGCAGAGCGGGGGACCTACCAGGAAAACACCCACTGACACTTGTCAGTAGAGTGAATGAGCAAACCTCTCCACAGTCTCAGACCTTTGGGGCTGATTCTAAGGGGAATTGTATGGAGAGGAAGGTGTCTCCACCTCACAACACCCAGGGCTGTGGCTAAGGGCCCGATCTCATCCGCTCCTGGCTGACAGTTCTGATTTTAGAATGGAAGACCCACCCTCAATGGCCATCCTGGGTTCAGCCTTGAAGAGGTGGAGGAAAATGCTATTTTTTTTACCCAACACAAAGTCAAGCCGAAAGCCCGCTCTGGAGGATGGAAATGCTGAGGACTCTATTGTAGTTTCTGTCTGCAAACGGGCAAAAGAACTGTCCAGGGGGAAATGTTCTGGAAAGTAGCCTTTTAAATGTTAAACCACCACTCTTTGGAAGCCAAGATAAAGAGCTGTGTCCCCAAGCTATTCCTCTGTTCCCTTCTCCTGGGCTAAACCTCCTGTGGAATCGTTTTTTTGTTCTGCAGAGATGGGTATTCAGAGGGGCACTGAGTCAAATGTGGCCTTTGGGAAGCAATCTTGGTAATGACTGCCTACAGGGGCATAAATGTTTAGATAATAACTGGCTTCTAATTGAATTGCATTGAGTGGGAGCAAAACTTAGTGTCAGGTCGGTGGTGGAGACTTGGTGGCGACTTGGTGGCAACTTAGAACAAAGCAGCCCGCTCCGGGAAAAGAACATCAATCAGATGCCAGCGGAAACGCCTGTCAATCAGCCAGATCTCCTGACTGACGCCTGTCAATCAGCAGGACCCCCTGGCCAATCCTGGAGTTCAGCCAACTCCCCTGACCAACTCCAAGGGGGCAAGAGACCCTAGGAACACCTTTTCCTGTCCCGAGCCCTTCCCTTCCTGCTGTAAGCCCCATCAAAGTCCAGTCCGGTCGAGCTTCCGCGTGGTTTCTCCTCAGACCCTTCTCCTGTCCCCTCTGTGGGTCTGATCGAGTTCCGCCCAGGAGTGATATCTCAATAAAGCCTCCTGCGCCTGATCTGCCACTTAGCACATGCTTACCCACGCCTCTGCCTCCAAGTAACCTCAGAACCTGGAAGTAATATCAGGAGCATTGGAAGAACCTAAAAAGTATTTATGATATGACTACGGGAATGAATGAATGGATGCCTAGTGAATGTGCCTTGAATTGATCCTAAAACAGCCTTGTTCTCTTTAGAAATTCAGCCTTTGTCATTCTTGTTGAAATAGATTTCTAAAGCATATTAATATTGAAGAGTATTTCACACAGAAAGCCATGGACACGGTGACTCCTTCTATACTGCTCCTCCTTCCAGAATAAATTCATGGTGCATGGCTCTCCAGAAACAAAGCCAGCCGGGATCAAAGTATCTGATGGGTTTTGTTTTGTTTTGTTGCTTCCAAACCTGCCTTGAATTCAGAACAAGGCCACAGTTGGCTGGATCTCACCACACCTGAAGCACGAGCCTGTTGTAACTTCCTGCCTTGTGTGTCCTCCAGAAACGCATTCCTCTGCCTTCACCAGCTGGTCTTCTGAGCAGCTCTCTGGAGGCAGAGGTCTCAGGGAGTCAGTCAGTCAAGACCCTCCGTCAAGCAAGACTTGGGGGAACTTGGCAGTGGCCCCAGACAGAGGATCGCTCGGAGGGTGCAGTTTCTAGATCAGGGCCAGAGGTGCTGACCACCACGGAGGGGCAGCCCTGGGCACCCACTGAGGGAGGAAAGGAAAGATGACTCCTGATCAGCTCTTCCTCATGTTCCTTTGCTGATTGACAACTCGGAGGCCCCGGGGCTTCCTGAAGAGCCTGCAGAGTGTGGGCAAGTGCCCGTGGTGGAAAGGGTTGGGAAGGTGACTTCCCACCACTCCCTTCCTATCCACTTCTTGCTGGTACAAAATATCCAGCTGCAAAATCTGTGGATGACCTCTGTGCCGGGCCACAAGCAGGTCCCCCAGAGGGCAGAGGTGACCTTCACATCACTATTATCTAAATTATGAAACAATTTAAGTCAACAAAATTTACAGAAAATAGTAAGCAGAAAGCTATGTGCCAAACGCCAGGAATAAAAAACAGAACTTTTCGCTTTTTTATTTTTAAGAAATAAAGTTTTGTCGACTTTGAAGTCCTCCCTCCATTTAAGAAACTGCACAGCTATTTCTTGAAGTGATTTCTTTTACAAATTATTTTGATTCTAATCAAATCTGAGCAATTCCAAGATATAAAGGAAAAAAATTGAAAATAATACAATGAATATCTGCATACCCATCATTAACACTTATTTGTTTAAATACTGTACTAAATTATTAAACTGCGTTAATTATTAAATTATTGTGAAAAATTTCAGACATACAAAAGTAGAAAAAATGGCGTAACAAGCTCTGTGTATCCACTATCCAGCTTCCACAATCATCAAGTCATGGCCAATCTTATTTAGTTTATAATATACTTATAAGTAATATGTTACTCTTAATATAATTATTTTCCCATCATATTATTTTTATATAATGATACACATATGATGATTGTATATACTTGTGCATAATTACATATATAATTAGCTACACATGTAATCAGGTATTTCTTTTATATATACATACAATTCTTAAAGACAAGAATTTTTAAAAACTTCACTCTAATGCCATTATCATTCTTAAGTATCACAAAAATCTACTAATATTAACCAATATCCAGTCAATGCTCAAATTTCCAAATGTCAATATAAAAACAATTTCTTACCGTCTTTGTATTTGTATCAGGATTTAAATAAGCTCATACGCTATTGATTTCATATGCCTGCAGACAGAAATAGCTTTGCTTCTTCATTTCCAGTTTTCAACCTTCTAATTGCTTTTTCTTGTCTAATTGCATTGACTATTACCGCTAGCATGATGTTAAATAGTAGTGGAGGTAATGGGCATCCTTGTGTTGCTTCTCACTTTAATGAACAGTCTCTTATGTTCTTGCATGAACTATGATGCTGGCTTTTGAGCTGAAATGTGTACATACATACACACATATATATCTATATCTGTATATATGCACTGCATAACCCCATTTCAGTCTACAGCAGATCAAAGAAGATGGTTTCTGTACCATATATCCTAGTATGTACTTACTATGATGTTCACACAATGACAAAATCAACTGACACCTCATTTCTAAAAATGCATCCCTGTCATCAATTGATGTGTAACTGTACATATAATTATACAGATATTAGACAAAGAGTCATATACCATCAGCCCCCATATCCACTGATTCTACATCCATGGATTCACCCAGCTACAGATCAAAAAATATTCATAAAAAAATTCTGCACTGAACACACAGATATTATTCTTGTCATTGTTCCCTAAACAATACAGTATAACAAGTATTTATGTATCATGTCCATAGTGTTGAGTATTATAACTCATCTAGAGATGAGTTAAAGTACACAGATATGCACGGGGTATATGCAAATATAACACCATTTAAAGGACCTGAACATTTTAGATAAGAATCCTGGAAACAAACCCCTGTGGATATAAGAGATAACAGTATAAATACAAAATATGAAATTTACATATATATATATAAACTACATAGTATTATTAATATATAAAAATCATATATAAGTAAAAGGAGATGGCCATAGATGATATTTGATTGGACACTTTTAACGTAAATGAATGCTAACTTTGTAAAATGCCCATCCACCTCTCTGAGGATGGTTGTATGATGTTTCCTTGGCTCTCTTACTAGGAGGAATCATATTATGGAATTTTCTAATCATGATCATTCTTGCTTTCTTAGAACAAATCCTGCTTGAGACTTTTTTTTTTTTTTTGGTACTGGGGATTGAACTCAGGGGCACTCGACCACTGGCCATGTCCCCAGCCCTTTTTTGTATTTTCTCTAGAGATAGGGTCTCACTGAGTTACTTAGGGCCTCACTAAGTTGCTGAAGCTGGTTTTGAACCCACGATCCTCTTGCCTCAACCTCCCCAGGCCAGCCGCTGGGATGACAAGCATGTGCAACCATGCCTGGCTAAGACATTTTTAATAAGGTGATATATTTGTGTGTTTTGACATTTTATCAGAGATTTTTGCAGTGACCATCCTGAGTGATAATGGTCTCGAGCTTTCCATTTAATGCAGCCTAGTGTCCTTTTTAGTATCATCCAGATCTCAGCCCTGGGGACACTGCTAAAGATGAATCTGATTCCTGTAGCAATTACAATTAAAAATGGAGAGGGGCCCACATTACCTCAGGAAAAGCAAATCCAGACCCCGTCGTTGAGAAGGAAAGATAATTTATATACCATTCATGTCGGTGACTAAAATAACCCATCGCTAATGTTCAATGTTGAAATCTCCCTGTGAGGCCGCTAAAATTAGCACCGAGTTTGACATACACCTTCCCTCACGGCAGCGCTTGCCAAGCATGCCTCTGATTTCCAAAAACGTTTCTGTTCTTTAGCAGAGTAAACAGCAAAGGGTGCTTGGAGGCAGATGATAAATGGGCGGGGAGAGGGAGCACATGGACCCTCAGCGTTCCTCGGGCTGCCTGAAGCCATTGGCTTTGAAGGAGGCTGAGGAACCACCGTCTGATGTTCAGAAGCTAAAATGAGAGCGTTAACAGGCTTCCTCTCCAAACCCACAACCACCGTCTAATCATGAGTGAAACGTCTGCTGAACACTCACCGAGGGGCATTATGCAAAATTCCCTCAAAACTATCAAGATCAACAACGAGGAAAGTTCCAGAAACTGTCACAGCCAGGTGAGGACTAAGGAAACATGACAACTCATCTAATGTGGGTCCTAGGAGGGCTCCTGGAACAGAACAAAGGCACATTTGGGGGCTTTACTTGATAACAGTGTTTCCAGGGCGCCATGATGCACACCTGTAATCCCAGCAGCTCGGGAAGTTGAGGCAGGAGGATCACAAGTTCAAAATCAGCCTCAGCAACTTGGAGAGGCCCTAATCAACTCAGCAAGACCCTGTCTCCTAAATTAAATATAAAAAAAAAAATAGGGGCTGGGATGTGGCTCGGTGGTTGAGTACGCCCTGGTTCAATCCCTGGTACAAACAAACAAGACAATAACAGTGTTGGTTCATTAATTGTGACAGATATACCATTCAAACCTAAGATATTAACAATAGAGGAAATGGGTGTGGGGAAGACAGGGATCTGGTACTACCCTACCATTTTTCTGTGAATCTAAAACTATTTTAAAGTCAGAAGTCCTTTTTTTTAAAAAAAAAATAATTTCACTACAGACTTTAATAAATTAATCCCTGGATACACGCATAGTACGTATGTATATACATATAATATCTTAGGTATTATCAATTCTTTAAAGTACAGAATATTTGCTTTCTCTAAGAATAATTACAGTAGCACATTTTTTGTTTGGCTCACAAGCACGCTTACTCAAATAAGATCTGCTTAAAGGGGCTGGGATTGTGGCTCAGCAGTAGAGTGCTCACCTAGCACATGCAAGACCCTGGGTTCGATCCTCAGCACCACATAAAAATAAGCAAATAAAATAAAGATATTGTGTCCAACTACAACTAAAAAAATAAACATTAAAAAAAAAGGTCTGCTTAAAGTGCCTCATTGTTGAGGTGAATAAAACCCACGCTACACATACACATGTACAATCTTAGAGACGGCTTTCCTCCAAATTTTTTTTTAAAATTTCACTGTTAGTTATACTTAAAAGAAAAAAAATAAAGCCAATAGGTACTTTAAAATATATATTCCATCCAGGGCTGGGTGAGGCTCTGTGGTAGAGCGCTTGCCCAGCACGCACTAGGCCTTGGGTTCCATCCCCAGGGCCCCTCTGGCTCTGGCAGGCCAAGTGTGTGCATTTCTTGTTGAGGTCAGCAAAGCCCACAGGGGCCTCTGTCTTCAGATACACCTGAGAAAGGCAGGCAGTGATTGCAAAAAGTATCTGACCCGACTCTGGAGAAAAATCATCTACTGGCAGAAGAGCTCACACCACGTGGACAAAATCACCCACAAAGGCCTCAGGACAAGGACGTCAAAGACTCTTAGAGCTTCTCCAACCTCGGGATCATCCCCATCCTCTGAAATCATGTGTGAGGCTGGGGCACTGTGAGAGACCGCCTTGGCTTTCCCAGCCCTAAGAAGCTGAATAGACAGTGAGTCCATGTGGCCCACTGTGTAGTACTGGACCTCGTGGAACATCTCCTCAGGAATTTGGGTGCCGGCCACACAGGGTGGCCTTGGGAAGGACTGCTTGTCGGCGCCTGCCTAGAAAGTTTTGTTTATAGGCACCTTTATTTTGGTTTTGGTCTTGCAGGCCTGGGGATCGAACTCAGGGAATTGCACGAGCTCTACCCTGAGCTTCATCCCCAACCTCCTTGAAGTTTATTTTCAAAAAGTTAAAGGACCTCAAAGGGTCAGGTAGGAACACGTTTCTCCAGATGCCAAGAAGAGAATTAAGTCACTGGCTTCTCCATTTTTTTCCCCCTCAAACTGCCCAGTGGAATCAGCTCAAGGAGCCATTTGCTCTTTTGTTCAGGATTATATTTGGACTTGTTTGGGGGAAGAAAATGGTAGGTGGCGTGAATGGGGAAGTGGGTTTGTAAAAACACCAAGATACAGAATCGGAGCCTCGCTGGGGACCCGCCACTGGCCTCCCGCCAGGGACCGCCAGTCAACAGTCATCGGTTTCCTTCTTCTCTTTTCTGTCTCTCCATTTGTCTTGTTCATGGGGGAGGGGGGGATGGCAGGTTGCAAATTAAGACAGAAACAGAGCCACCGAGGCCTCACGAGCTCCTGGTCACGAGTCTGGGGGAGGCTGTCTCTGGGCAGGGTGACGACTCCAGGTCATGACAGGCTCCTTGGTCCCCAGCCTGTTTTCCACAAACTATCTCAGCTCAGCCCTGCACTGTGGTCCTTGGGTCCAGTGTCCCCCCGGGGCCTGAAGTTTTTTGAGTGTTGATTGCCTGGTCCTTCTGCTTGCCGGACATGGAGGGAGAGCCCTCTTGGTCCTGTGTGGGCAACGTGGCTTCACCACCTGGAGACGCCGGGCCTCTTCTGCCGGATGTCCTCTGGGAAGGGGAACCAGGCCCTGCTCCGAATGTCCTCTGGGAAGGGGAACCAGGCCCTCACATGGGTTTCAGAGTCACAAGAGGCACTTTGCTCTGCTCTGGGGGGCCACCTAAGTTGGGGGCTTGCTCAGAAAGCCTGCAGCCAAATCCTCAACAGGAGAATGATTTCAGCCAGGGAGAAAGACTACCCTGATTCTTAGGACGTGCTGAGGTACATGGTCCACAGCACAACCTCACGGGGCCTGACCTAGAGGTGGTTCACAATAGCCCCATGGGGACGGCTGCCGGCCTGGGTGTGGCGAGGCTGCCGAGTCCCCTTGTCATCTCTGCCTGGCTACAGGGCCACCTTATCACACCTGGGCTCCCTTTCATCTGCTGTGAGGTTTCCTCCATTCCATCCTGCCATATTTTCTTTGTGTTGATTTTCTTTTTTTTAAGCCCGTTTGTGGTTTGATTCTGGTCCAAGACAGAGGGTTTGTTGGAAAAAAACACAGAAACAACTTCAAAAGGGGAAGTCCTCTCAGCGTTTGGAGGATCTGTGCCCAAAGCTGGCAGGCTTCTAGCCGGGGAAGCTCTGGCGTTGAAGAGGTCCCAGCCCAGTCTAAGGGGGTGTCTGACTGCCATCATGGAAGAGGTGGAGCTCACGCCCAAGGAGGGGGCCCAGCGTGAGGAGCCCCTGGCCTCCACGGACCCCCGTGTGGCTAGTCCTGTGAATGGGCTCCTCCACCTCCTTCAGGTCCAGCTCCACCCCAGGTTCATCAGAAGCCCGTCCGAGACATGCTGTCATTTCCTCTAGAGCGTTTTACAGGCAACTCGGAAAGATTAGGACTCTAATTGAAAATGTGATCATTCTGTTGTCACATCAAACACCGCACCAGGAAATCCTCACTATGTTCGGTACTCCACCTAGTCAGTGCTCAAATTTGCCTGCGGTCTCAAAAATATTTTTTCTGTGGGTTTCTGGCTCATTTTTAAATATTTTTTCTTGGGGCATTTTAATTACACATCTTGGGGACACATATTCATCCACGCACACAATGTGTCGCTTATTGCTCATTTTCACCGGAGTCAAAATAAGATCAATGCGTTGCAGTTGGTTGAAGTGTCTCTGTAAAGTCTCCCTTCACTTCCACCACTCCACACGCCTCCTGTGCCTTCTCTCTCTCCCCTTTCTGTCTCTCTCTCTCCCTCCCTTTTGGGGGAATTTTCGTTGTTGTTTGTTTTATTCTCTTTTTAATGTGAAAGATCTTGAAATGGACTCAAGGGCAACCAAGCAGATTAAATATTGACCCTGGCTTCTGTAAAGGCGACTCCCTCAACTCCCTCTGGCTTTGTAGGGTGTTTTACTGTGTTCCCACAGAGGCTGCTGTCCTTCTAGCAGTCACTCCCTAATTTGTTGGGAGGGTGGAAGGGAGAGCAGAAAATTCCAGAGCCCAAGTAGCAATGCCTATTTATTTTCCAGAGCATTAAATATAAACGCCCAGACCTTGACCTTCCAGCGATCAGCCTCTGTGTACACAGTGTCCCCTTGTGCACAGCAGATATGGTTCTCTTTTCATAACCTAGTTCTCCTCCCTCACCCTATCCTACTCCCACTGGCCATCAGTCCAGCCACAGGGAAAAGACTAAAAAAAAAGAGAGAGAGAAAAGTTGAAAGATTTAATTTGTTGCCACATGAGTCCATCTATGTGGCAGAATCCTAACAGCCTGCCATGTTGAAATGTTGAAGAATCAATATCAACACAACAGGCTCCTTCCCGGCACGTCCCCACCTCTCTTTCCCCCTCCTGTCCCACTTTCCCCTCTGTTAGTCAGCTTCGAGTTCCTATAATGAAATACCTGAGGCAATTCACTTACAAGAGACTTGAAACTCATGATCCTGGAGTTTCCATTCCAGGATCAAGTGGCGCCATGTGCTTTGGGCCTCCCCCAAAGGCAGCACATCTTGGTGGGAGCACACGCTCACTTCATGAGTCAGGAAACGGAAAAAGAGGAAGATACGGGGGTCCCACAGTCCCCTTCAAGGGCATGCATGCTTCCAGTGACCTAAGGCCCCATTTAAGTCCCCTCTCACCGGGCTGCACCTCCTAAACTTTCCACCACCTTCTTGCCACCCTAGGGACCCAAGTCTTTAACCCATGGACCTTTCCAGATCCAAACTATACCAACCTCACCCCCCAGATGATAGTCTCTCCAGGGTGCTTCCCACTGGGTGGCATGTGGGTTAAAGATCCTTGGTTGATCAAAAGAAAATGACCTCAGGTCAAGGAACCTGCCCCACTGTGTCACTTCCAAGACAAAAGACAGCTCTGGTACTGGAGGCGCCTGCGGGTGGGGAATTAAATAAAAGAGGTTCTACTAAGATCCGGCTAGCTCAAGGGAGTTTTAAGAGCCCATCCCAGCCCCAGCCTGCCACGTGGGGTTTCAGTTGTGGACACTGTGTCTGCTCTGGAGCCTGAAAAACCACCTACAACCAAATTCTACCTCTGCTGTTTGTGACTTTTATCATTTGGCTAACTTTGCCTCTCAAAGCACCAGGTTTGTCCTCTGTCAAAAGGAAATTAAAGGCTATACTTCATATAGGCATCTCAGGATAAAATGAGCGAGTGCATCCCACCTGCATCAGTAATGTTAGATCCCAACCTTCTCGCCCTTCCCCACCCCCAGGAGATGGTACAGTCAGTTCTATGAGTCAATAAGACGAATTAGTCTGCCATGGTGCTGCTACCTAGGGCAGAGATGGAATGAAATCAGGAATGGGTTTTGTTAGGGAAAAGGGTGAGGAGACAGACCGACAGGTTAGACAATCCCTGGGTTTATAGGGACTTAAAAAATAGGGGATGCGGGGGACTGATGGATGACAGGAAGGATGTGGAAATAAAGAGCCAAGAGAAAAAGTAAATAAAAGGTGTACCCCAAAGGTAAGTGTCCTCTGTGGTGAACATTTTACCCCCTGCTAGCTTTTTTAAAAAATTTATTTTTAATTGACAAATAATAATTATGTGTTTATGGGGTACAATGTGAGGTTTTGACATTGTGCATATACTGTGAAATTAATAGTATTATAAGGGTAAGAGAAATTGAAGTTAAAGCGTAAAAGTTAAAGGGTAAAAGACCGGGTGTTGTAAAAGTTTCTAAGCTGCAAGGTCTGAGTTAAAATGTAAAGGAGGTATTGTTAGGTTTCTATGCTACCTGCAAAACCTGAAATTTCTGTAGCTGTTAAGACAATGCTTAGACCCGCCCAGTAAACATTTCCCCTGGCTGTTTGGTTATTTAATAACTGAAGGGCTCTGTGTAACTGGTCACGTAGTCCTCTAGGCCCTAAAACCAATCAGTTTGAATGTGTACCCCGTTTAGAAATGACCTATCACTCCAGCCTGACCTGTTCCCCCCAATGAATGAACTAATCATGTTTAGGAGTTGTTGTTCAATTTTCCCGCGCCTCATGATGATTTGTTCTGATGTATACAAAGCCCTCTGCCCTCCCCAAAAAGTGTACTTAAGCAGTGCTCAGCCCCTGCTCGGGGCTCTGGGCTGCTTTCCCTTCTTGAGTGGGCACGGAGCCCCAGCATGCTGGTTCAATAAATCCCCTTCTGCCAATTGCATGAGTGGTCACTTGGTGGTCTCTTTCTCCGACGTTTCGTGGGACCCTTACAGTATGTTGACCTAATTGTTAATAGTGTCTCCTAAAAGCTCCTGTTAACACAGGAATATTCAGAGGCGAAATGATTAGCTTATGAGAGCTGTAAGCTAGTCAGTCCATCCTGGTTCGGGTGGACTGACTGGGTGGCAACTGTAGGAGGTGGGGGGTGGCTGGAGGAGTGGTCATGGGACACTGTCCTGCATCTCCCCTGCCGCCCCTGCCTCCTCCCTCTCTGTCAGCTTCCTGACCCCACCATGAGCTGAGCAGCCTTCCTCCTCTGGGCCCTTCCCCACGATGGTGCTGCCTCACCTGGGCCAGAGCAGTGGAGTCGGCCACCAGTGGACTGAGAACTCTGGAACCATGAGCCCCAAATAAACCTTTCCTCTTCAAAGTTGTTCTTTGGCAGGCGCCATCCTGACTTGTTTACAGACTCTAACAGTTCTTGTTGGGTATTTTGGTCACAGCAACCAAAAGCTAACTAAAGCACTAATTAACACCCATCACCTCACAATCTTATCGTGTCTTGTGGTGAGAACATTTAAAATCTATTCTGGCAATTTTGAAACTCACACAGATTACTGTCGACCACAGTTGCCACGCAGTGCCACAGACCTGGAACAGCCTCCTCCTGCCTGACCTCTGAGCTCTGTGATCAGACGCTCCACTCTCCACACTACAGCCTCACATCTGCCTTTAGGGAGACTCAAACTACCAATGAGTGAGAAAGAAAGAAAGAAAAAAAAAAAGAGCCTTGTTTAAATATGATTGTCATTTATCAGACAACATAAGCCAGAGGTCTTAAAAGCTTCCAGTTAATGTTCCTAGGCTAAGGAATCTTTTGTTCAAGGAATGGCAATATTAAAATCCTAGGGGCTGGAGTTGTGGCTCAGTGATAGAGCGCTTGCCTCATATGTGTGAGGCACTGCGTTGGATCCTCAGCACCACCTAAAATAAATAAATAAAGATATTGTGTTCATCTACAACTAAAAAAAGTTTTTTGTTTTTTTTTTTAATCCTACAGGTTGAACTGGAATATCTATATCTGGTTTCCTCTAAGGAAAACATACGTTCATTCATCTGTTTCAAAGGATGCAGCCAAACATCTTTAAGGACAAGTCTTTTTTTCCTAAGGACATGTGACATTGCATCCCCTCAGGCCACTGCAGGAAACCAGAATTAACCTGGATTTGTTCCCTATAAGTAGAAGCATATTGGATGCATGTTTTACTGAAAAGGTTGAAATACATCATTTAGTTTGTAGTCTCATTAGAATCGTGGCTTAGTTTTATAAAACCCACATATTAAACTGGGTGTGGTGGTGCATGCCTGTAAATCTAGCAACTCAGGAGCTGAGGCAGGAAGATGGTAATTTCAAGATCAGCGTGGGCAAGTTAGTGAGATCCTGTCTCAAAATATAAGCTAAAAAATTAATAAGGACGGCTGGGGGTCTAGCTTATTGGTAGAGTAACCCTGAGTTAAGTCTGGACTGAAATCTGTGAAACCTTGAGCCAAAATAAACCTTTGCTCCTTAAAAGTTGATTTATCTCAGGTACTTGTTACAACAATGGAAAGCTGATTATAACCCAGTAACTAGTAACCTCGTCCGGATTCCAACTCCAGTCTTACCATTCCAAAGCTCATCATCTTCTCAGGAAAGTCATCTGCTTTGCTGTGACAACAAATGAAACAAGGATGTGCTTAGAAGGCACTAAGTCCCTAAGTCTTCCATTTCCTTCTTCAAAACTTATAGTGCAGCAGGGCATAGAGGTACGTGTCTGTAATCCCAGCAGCTCGAGAGGCTGAGGCAAGAGGATTGAAAGTTTGAGGCCAGCCTCAGCAACGTACTGAGACCCTGTATCAAAATAAAAAAACAAAAAAAACATAAAAAGGGCTGGGGGTGTGGCTCGGTGGTTAAACGCTCGTGGCTTCTTCTATCCCTTGTACCCTCCAAGAAAAATGTATACTGAAGCTCATGGTAGTAGTGATTGTCCCCACCATAATTAGAGGGCCCAAGGTCCTAAAAGTCTCTCCTGCAAGGATATAGAATTGGAGAAAGGCAGTGCAGTTGTTGAGAGTCCCACACTCACAAATAGTGACAAACACAAATACACTAATAATACGCAGAACACAGGATCCAGGACTGAAAGAAAAAAAAGGAAACCACATCTCATGCTACTAAAGGGGAGAGCAAATATGGCAGCCCTTTCCCCTCAAATAGTAAGTAGACACAGTAGTTGAAAACTGGAGTTGCAGAGGCTGAAGTTTGGGAGGGAGGGAGAAAGTTTGGAAGAGGTGTGATCTCCATCACACAGCCTGGCTGCCATATCCCACCAGGTGCATTGCCTGTAGCAGGTGCTCAGTGAAGTGTCTCTGGAATGACCTAGTCCATCCATTTGGCCATTTTGTTAGCAATTATAGCAAGCAGGGCACACCATTCATTTGCCCACAGCTGTTTTTCTAGGGTAAAGTTGCTAAAACGAATACATGTTGCTGTGGTCTAGTTAGAACAACAAATGGGAGTTGCAGATGAGGCCCGGAGCCAATGTGTGGGGTGCTCCTGGGCCAGGCCCTCTATGGTAAGTAGCTGAAGACTCACTGTGCAGCGCCGTTCAGGGTCTGGCTACTCAAACCACTGAAGCTAAGAGGTGACCGTGACACACACTGCATCTGGGAACTCATGACCAGGAAGAGGCTGACCTCTGACCATACAGGTTTATTCTGTGGACTCCTCTCTAGATTAAAGTTTCAGGACAAATTGGAAGATGAGTGTTTACAAACTACTGTTATCAACAGTGGTTTTGTGAAACTTATTTTTCTGAGCCCAAGAAATTCTCCTCAAGCGTGTTTTTTCCTCTTAGATTTGCTCTTGTTTTTTTTTTTTTTAAGTGTTCTGTAGGAAATTAAATCCATATGCTCTTTCCATTACTCATCAAATCGATGCCCAGCTAATGGGAGTTAATGAGCAAATACCTTTCCATTAAAAACAGGAAATTGTATGTTTTTTTTCACTGTAAATAAATTAAAACTCAAGGATGTTGAATTTTGTTTGTGACTTTTGGCCCTAAAGATTCAAATGAGATCTATTCGAAAATAAGCACCTCTAAGCCTTGTTTTCAGTCTCATGCTTGGCTTTCAGAGCTTCTCACTGTGGACAAGCTGCCTGCCACTGAGAATCAAGGGGAAAGACAATACTGAAAACGCAAGAAAATGAGTCAACTCAATTGTCTTGTCAATTAACTCTCTTAAGATCCTAGAGAGCCCTTTAAGGACTAGCTGTCCATTCCTTGTGAAACCTGGTTGGAATCTCTACCACCACCTAGTGGTCATTGACTGGTACTGCAAAAAAAAAACAAACCAAAAAAAACGTTATTCAGGTATCTGTAAATTCTCAGACATCTTATGGTTTTTCCATTACCACACCAAACTGACACAATACTGGATCCTTGGTCCTCAGAAAATGTGTATTTTCCAACATCCCAGAATTTCCTCTGGCCAAGAAATGGAGAAGACCAGCGAAATAAAATAGATTATTCAAAGGCTACCCCCAACTTGAGCTCAAATGGCCACATTCTGTACTGTGGCTACTTTTGAAAGATGCATGTTCAACACCTCCTCCAGAGAGCAGCCTCAATACCACCATCTTTCTTCCCATGGAGAAGTGAGTCAGAGGATGCAAATTTAATGTCTCCCGTGATTTTATTCCCTGGGGGAAAATCTTTATTTTTTTTTTTATTGTTAAGAAATAGATCAAAGACCTTCTGCTTAAAACATTGAAGCTGGGGGAGAGTAATAAAGAGTCTCTTTTCTGTCCACTGCTGTTTTAAAAGACATCTAGGATTAAGAATTTGCATCTCACTAAGGTCTATTTTGTATCTGCAAAGGAAACAGGCTTGACTGGGTTGCTTGGGACCCTGAGACCACCCTGGGTCTCCACTGGCCTTCTGCTCTTTGGACCTGAGGCCAAAAGGTTCTGAGCAAATGGAAACCAAGTCTTCCCCCTCCACCAATCAAACGAACCTTCTGGTTGAGGTTTTGAGATTGACTCCTTTCTGCATCAGATTTTAGAACCTATGACCAATAAAAGGGACTGGTTTTTGTCTAGTCTGCAGAGAATCTCATAGCTACTTAATAAATGATGGTCAGAGAATGACACCATCACAGTGCCATCCCCTGATCTGGCCTCCTGAAGGGAAACAGCCTGAGGTGACTGTAGGTGTGTGCCCATAGGCTACTGCCCATAAGGAGGAAGGGAAGGCATGTAGACCCCTTGTGTGAGATAATGAGATGATTGTGTGGCATGCAATGTCCAGAACCAGTCTTCTTCTCAGTTGAACTCGCTTGAATTCAACCTGCCTGCAGATGGCTTTCATTGTATGTAACTGGAAAGCGATGCTTTTGCCAGAGCTGCCTTGCGTCTGGGACAGACAGATCAACTTTGGTGGTATATCGAATAATCGTCTGTGGTTAGAAGCTCTCTCCTTTTTTAGCAATGCCAGAGGCATGGTTGACTCCAGGGATCTCAGATCATTTCATATTTCCACACAGGAAAACTTCCCTTATGCTCAACATTCTACTTTGAAACTCAAGGATAATAAAAGTTTACCAAGACACTCTGTTATTAATTAACTGCCTTGGGGTCCAGGGCACTCAGACGGGAGCTCGGCGTCCTTCTTTCATTTACAAGGAAACCATTTAGCCTCCTTAGATAAAAGCAGCCAGAATTGCCCATGGAAAGAATTAGTGAGTTTCAGAAATGAGATCAGAAAGCGGCGGACAAGACTGTGGCATCTTGTTGAAATTAATCAAATAAAAATGGTAAGGAGAACACACTGGGGGAGGTTTGGGCATGTCATGTGTGTGTGACAAACCCTCTTCAGTGACACCCAGGATAACAGGAAAAAAGACAGTGTGGTGTGGGTGGGGACAGGGCCCGGTGGCTTTCCATTGGATGAGAGTTGCACTGTTGAGCTGGAATTGGACTGAGGCGTGTGCTCAGGAGCACACTTGGTGATTCGGAGCCTAAATTAGGACACACACAGAGAGGGAGTTCCTGCAGACACTGATGCTCAGACATGGCTGGGTAAGCCCAGATGAGCCTCGAAAGTCTTGAATTAGGACAAGGGTGGAACCAAGGCTGTTTGGCCCAAGGAGAAATTTTGCAACCCACAGGGGGAAGTCTGAAAGGGGAGAGGAGGAGAAAGTTGGGCCCCAGAGTATTCACTGCCCTGGTGCCTGCACTAGAGCAACCCCTCCATGCTTAAAGGGCTGTCCACCCAGTGTGCTTTTCATTAAGAAAGCTACAACTCAGAAACTACTTAAATTACATCGTGAAAGTGGGGCCCCAGGATGGGAGGCTTGAGTCTAGCAAAGTGGTTCCCAGCAAATGTTTGAGGAATTTGATTCTCCTCCTCCTCCTCTTCTTCTTATCCTTTTTTCCTTCTTCTTCCCTCCTCCCCTCCCCCATCCNTTCTCCTTCTCCTCCTCCTCCTCCTCCTGAGGTTTGGGAATAGGAAAATGTTAGGGTCTGTAAACAAGTCAAGATGGCGCCTGGCATTTTGCAGAGGGAGTGGTTTGTGAAGTAACGCCAGCGAGCCATTAAGTGTGGAGATTCCTTATTGGTTGACTGATGTATCTAGTTTATGCTAATTAAGATAAGCTGTGTGCAATGTATATATACCCCTCCTGTCCTGCAATAAACGGCTTCCACTCCTGCTGTATCAATCTACACAAGTTGCTCGTCACCCCCCGGTTAGTTTGCTACAGCTGGACTGCGGCAGATGGTGGCCCATTACAGGGAGCCCCGGGACACTCGGGGGTAAGTGACAAAAAAAAGCTGCCAATCCGTAGATAGGACGGGAGCAAATCTGCTCGTCCCTAGGCAGATAGGGCAGGAGCAAATCTGCTCGTCCCTAGGCAGATAGGGCGAGAGGAAAAATGACCATTTCGAGAAAATGGAGAGGATTGATACAGTATGTTTGTGTCTTGTTTTGTCTCAGTGTATTGTATTGTCTTTGTGATGAAAATATGGAAGGGGTGTTAGGTAAATTGATAAGGGAAAGAGGCACCCCAGTGGAACCAAGAATAGTTAGGGCATGTGTTGATAGAAGCCCAGGAACTCTAGTCAGAAAGAAGAAAGTTCAGAGGAGGAAGGATTATCAGGAAAAAAGTTGCAGCAAAAGGCTATTACTGAATACTTTTCGTTACCGGAGGGTGCTTGAATCGGTGCGGCGGCTGCCACGTGCGCGAACCGGTCATGGTGCAGCAAGGACTTTCCAAGCAGCGGCAGCCGGCTCTTCCCCGCCCCCTGCCCAGGGAGTGGGACGCCACTGCGAGAGCCCAAATCCAAACCTGACCCAGAGGCACAGTCTCGCAGGCTCTTGCTCCCTGTGCCCGGAAGCAGTTTGAGTCCAGAACACTCCCGGGGCCATCTGGGGCTGCCCGGGATGCTGCAGGCGGAAGAGGGCCGTGTCCCTGAAGTTTGATCATTTCCAAGCCCAGAAACCACAATGGTTCTCCCACACCTGGAAGCTAATGAATAATAAGCACTATTAAGGCTTATTTCAAATGTAAAAATCCTTGAGATAATGTACTAAATTTTTCAGAAGGTTGTTTTCTTAGCGCCTGCTGGAATACTACAGGATTTTCTTTAGCCAGCATTGCCAAAGTTCCTGCCTTCGTCCCAGTGCCGGTGAAGACGAAGGTGGAAGAATTTCCAGTGTTGCTGAAAACTGGACGAAACTTTGGCTGAGAAACGGACGAGACTTCGGAGCTGTTGCTGTTTCTGCTGCTACAGCTTAGGCTAGCTGCCTGCAGAACTTACCTGGACTGTGATTTAACTGGACTGTGAGTTAATCTATTGAGACACTGCTTTACCTGGACTGAGACAACAAACTGTAATCTACAACAAATTGTAACTCGGTATCTTTGCTAACAGTGTCATTGCTGGTATAATTTTTCCAAGGGCTTCTTGCATGGAGCCATCAATTGGCTTGGTATTGTGACATTTTGTATCCTCCCCTTCTGCTTGTAGCAGATTATTTATGGTGTTTGTATAAAAACCACTATGGTCATTATTTAAATAAAACAAAAGGGGGAAATTTTCTGCCGCAGCCTGGCTGGCTGGGCAAAATAGCTGGGGGGTGGCGAGGAATTTGTGTAGATTGATACAGCAGGAGTGGGAGCCCTTTATTGTAGGACAGGAGGGGTAGATATACATTCCACACAGCTTATCTTAATTAACATAAACTAGATACAGCAGTCAACCAATAAGGAATCTCCACACTTAATGGCTCGCTGGCGTTACTTCACAAACCACTCCCCCTGGCAAAATACCAGGCGCCATCTTGACTTGTTTACAGACCCTAACAGGAAAAAGTGTAAATAACCCATTTTAAAGTACACAGGATGTTATGATATGAGGACCTACTGTTTCTCTAGGGTTTTGAACAGAGTTTTGTCTTCCATGATGGTGGCAATTGGTGGTCAGGGTGATTATGACCGATTGCAGCCACTCATGGGGCACAGCCGAAACAAAAAGCATAGGTGAGGTCCGTGGGCTCTGGTCTAGCCAACTCTGTGGAATTCTGTTTTTCGTCTCGTACTCTCATAGAACTTGAAACTGCACCAACACTCAGACATTGCTTTAAAGCATGCGGTCAGAATACCATTTTTATATGCAGAAACAAAGACATTCATTGTGAACTGAGAGATCCAAGGGCATCCAGGGTGTCATTTAACTGGGGACATTGCCTCCTGACTCTTGTCCTGTGGAGGTCACTCCTGAATGAAGCTCTCTCCCCATCCCTCTCTTCCTGTGGTTATCTGTTACTGAGACCTGCTTTTCCTGGGGGTGTTAATATGCTGGTTTGAAACTGGTCTGACCTCACATTGGTGTAATGGCCTGGTCGTGAACTTACAGGAGGCAGTGATCTCCCTGGGCAGGGGCCGGTGTGGTCTGTGCCTACGTGCTTCTCTAGATCCATACAGACTGGGTTCCTTGCCCATTTTTTCATTCTTCACATTTAATGAAAGATCAGCTTCTCCTTCCCCTCCTCCTCACAGAAACTGAGAAAAGTTCTGAATTCTTTCAATTGGAAAAAAGAATGATAAGAAAGAACAAGTCTTTGATTCAGAAATAAGTGCTCTCAGGCTGGAGGCTGTCCTATCTTCCTGCAGCTGGAAGTACATCTGCTTGGCCAGCGACAATGACTAACTAGCTGCTCTTATGGCAGAACCTTCCCGGCAGGTACAAAGCCCTGTGGAGTCCACGCGTGGCCACTCTGTCCGGCTTCCCAGGCTTTTGCTGATTTACAAAAATTAAAAATGGACTTGAGTCAAGTTGAAATGCATTGAATTGAAATGTTTTGAATGATGGCTTATTCCCACGTGAGTAATAAACATTTTTCATTTATTCATGTAACCAAATCCTTCCATCGTGAAGTTCATGGTCAAACAAATGTCTCTCAGAAAAGATGACCAAGGGCACATCAGGGTTGGAGAAGGCATTTGAAAATCCAAATGATATAGAGCCCACAATTTCCAACTAAGCATGATAAAGTCAACCTTCTCATGGCAATAGAGAGGGGGCTGCTTTAGGGACAGTGAAAAAATTATAATAGTCCCTCTTTACCCACGTGAATATGTTCTAAGACCCTTCAATGTATGCCTGAAGCCATAGTTAGTGCCAAACCCTATATATACTATGTTTATTCTTACATATGGATACCTGTTACGGTTTAGATGTGAGGTGTACCCCAAAAGCTCATGTGTGAGACCATGCAAGAAGGGTCAGAGGAGAAATAATTGGGTTGTGAGAGTCTTAACCCAATCAGTGATTAATCCCCTGATAGGAATTAACTGAGTGATAACTGAAGTGGTAGGGTGTGGTTGGAGGAGGTGGGCGTTGGGGTAGTGGCTTTGGGGAATATATTTGTGTATGGTAAGTGGAGACCTCTCTCTGTTTTCTGATCATGATGTTAGCCACTTCCCTCTGCCATGATGTTCAGCCTCACCTTGAGCCCCAAGGAATGGAGCCAGTTTTCTATGGACTAAGACCTCTGAAACCCTGAGCCCTCAATAAACTCTTTCTCCTGTCAAGTTGGGCTGGTGGGGTCATTTAGTTACAGCAGCGAAAAAGCTGACTAAAATAATACCTATGAAGTTTAATTTATAAATTAGGCACATTAAGAGATTAAAAACACTCACAGTAAAACAAAATGATGATAACACTATAAGGCAATTAAAGTTATTTTAAAAGTATGAATTGTTTATTTCTTGAATTTTCCATGCAATATTTTTGGATCGAGGTTGACCGTAGGTAACGGAAAACTCAGAAAAAATGAAACTGTGCACAGAGGGGGACTAACACACTTGAAAGCTTTTCAATTTTGTTGACTGAGATTTACATTTCTGTGCAACTAAGGATTTCACAAAGGGACCACATCAAAGGGATCTCAGGGAAAAATAAGGGAGCTTTTGAAAGCTAAGCATGTATTGCCGAGAAGACTGCTCCCTTGGCGCTGGGTTGAACCATTTCCAAAACACAGACCCTCTGAATTCATGAAACAGAAGCTCAAGCCCCAGCAGTGGGGGACGTTGGAGCAGGTTTCATGGCTCAGACCAGAACATAAACTTGAAACACTCAAGACTCCAGGCCCAGCTCCAAGCTTTCCAGGGAGAGGCCATTGGCCCCCCAAGGTCTAGGTGAGAAACTGGGTGCTCGGCCCGGGTGCCTATCTTCTCCCTGCCGAGGAATGGCTCCCCCTCCCGCCTCCACACACCAGCTTGATTTGGGGTCTTTGGCAACATTTACTGGATCCTGGTGCCATCGGAACTCCAAAGGAACAACTGTTCACTTGGTGCAGAGGACAGGAGGAAAGCTGGCAGGGAGAACCGCTTGACACTCAGTTGACTTTCTCCAGCAGAGTTTCCACAGTTGAGATCGAATGCCCTCCTTTTCCTTGGCAAAATGACAGCCATTTCTGTGGATCTGCGCTATTTACATAGTATGGAGAAAGTGGAAGTGTGTCCCTTCCTGATCTTAGAATATCTGGAAACTGAGTACTCACATAGGTTCTCCGTGTAAGCGGTGAACACAGTAGATTCAGGACCCTCCATAGAAACCACTCAGACTCCACCAATAAACGCGGCAAATATCTGGCGACTGAATGGATGAGTGAAAGACGGACTTTATTTGGACAAAACCTGTCAATATTACAAGCTCTCGGTGGGTGTTTCAGGGACTGTTTAGGTCCATTCTCTTTAAGCTCCACAGATAGCAATTCTAGCTAAATTTTTCTTACACCAGAATACCAGTAAAATGAGCCCCTCACAGAAGCACCAGGTCTAGAACATTCTTATAGTGAAGAATGAGCTTCTGTTAAGTGTTAGTCACAGTTCAGTGACACATTTGGCTCTCATGAGAAATAGGGATGGCTTCCTGACCAGACTCCTTGGGTAGAGAAAGAAGCTGTGTCCCCTCTGCTCAGATCTACACTGCTTTCTCCAAAAATGATGGGACCCTTCGCACCTTGATTTCTCCGCTCCTGCAATCCCAAACAGGTGAAAAGCCCTCACCTAAAACCTCTGCCCATGTTTCTCCTTCTCCTCACTCCCACCTCCACGAGTCCTTCCAACTTGAAATAACTTCTTCTGAGTCTTCATAGCTCAGGGAAATGAGATAGTTCCTTGTAGTACTGGATAGTAAGTACTGGAGAGAAAAGTACCAATTTTAATGATACTAATACACACACGCACACATCTACATGTCAACACACACACAATATCTGCTGCTCATGTATATGTATGTGTGTATCTGTGTTCATTAGCATTAGTTATATACTTATGATATATATAATATATGTATAGATACACACTTATAAATGCAATAGAGTCAATCCTTAACTTATAATGGAGTTATGTCCTAATCAAGCCATCATATGTTGAAAATATCACACCTCAAAACTGCATTAATTATACCGAACTACCAAGCATCTAGCTTAGCAACACAGGACACTGCTGAGTGTTGGTGGTTGTTTTCCTGAATGAATGGAAGCTGCAGCTGGCTGCCTCAGCCCAGGGTCACCAGGGAGGATCGGACCACGTGTCGCTAGCCCAGAAGAGACTCAAATTCAGAATTTGAAGTATTGTTTCTACTGAATGCCGATCACTTTCACAGCACGGTAAAGTCTAAAAATGGTGCGTTAGGGTATCTGTGAGTGTATGTGTGTATACAGATGACATACATACATATGTACACATGCGCAGGCATGTAACTCAGTGTGTATGTTCCAGTTCCAGTTATCATTATTGTTATAGCCACTCACGTCTCCCTTGACAGGTACAGTCTTGGGAACAGACATCAACAGGTATAATTGGATCTTAGCTCCACCCACTAAGTGCCAATCCTGGCCCAGGGAAAAGACCCTCTGAGGAAGGGCCTGCTCAGCTTTCCTCATTTCTTGGTACCTACTCGAGTAATCAAGATGTCAGCAGGGGCTCCCTGTCCTCAGAGATGGGATACACTTGGCCTCACTTTAAGTCTCTCTTCTGGGATAAGCCCCCCACCCCCCAGTTCTAGGAACTCTTGCATGACCTCATTTCCTCCTGCCCCTCTCTGCTCCCAGCTGCCAGCTGCCTGTGTCTTGCACCACCTCATATGGCAGGCCAAGCTGCCTCTTTGCTGGTTTCAACCACCCTGAGCACCTCCTGACCTGAAGACTAGTCACCTGGCGCTTTCACAGGGACATTCTGGCAGGTTTTGGCTCCTCTTTCCACTCCCTTTTTCCTTCTAGAATTATAAAGAAGTCCCACCTCCCTTGTCTCATTTGGGCAGCTATGCCCTTACAAGTCCCCTTGGGGATCTCACATTCTGCCTCGAATGGCTCGTTAAAGTTTTCCTTACAGTATGCAACCAGCCACCAAGAGCATGTTTTCCACCATTCGTTGCCTGACAGTCTTCCCCTGGACTGAACCATGGTGGACGGAGTGTGCCTGGTCTCTCTGGCTTGCTATGTTCCCAGAGCCAGACTTCAACCCTGTTGTTCTTTTCAACTTCAATCTTTCTGGTTTCCAATTCTTAGTCCTAGTCCTAGTTCCATTCATTCTTTATTATTTCATCCGAAATATACCTACCGAGTGCTCACTGTGTGTTGTGTACTTATCTTACAAAAACAAAATAGTTTTCCTGTCTCCAGGGACCTGTTAAAACTGTGTCTGACCTACCTAATTTCTGAGCTGGTCCAAGGGAAATAGTTGTAGGTGTGGTGTCTCATGCTAAGAGGTAAAACTCTGCCCTTTCCAACAACCCGAGTGAGGCTCGGAGACCAGACTCCAAATCCCTATGTTTTTAGTAGAAACTTGGCAAAACCATGGCTCCAGTTAGTTCCCTGGTTCAGCAAAAGGAATTAGTAATAAAATTAAACTTAACCAGAAATGAATATTAGAGCTAAGGAAGTAGTTAAAATCCAAAATAACTAATAAAAGAAAAAGAATGAGCTAATTTATTCAAGCTCTTTGGAACAGATCAAGATACCCAAAAATAACTTTCCTTTTTTTAACCTTTGAAAATGTTCCTATTAAGACCAAAATTTTCTCCTTCTTGAATATAAATCTTTCCTTTAAATATCCATGAAGTGTTTGAGAAACATCCAGGGTTAACACACGGTGTACCTCCAATAATTATCAAAGAAGGATCCAAATATTTTGAAATGCTTGCAATCTTTTTAAGCTGCCATATCAAGATCAAACTTGAGTTCTGACTTACTGAATTGTAGAAAGAGAACAAGCTGTATTCAAAATCGAGTGGCTTTTTCTGGCATTTTAATTGGAAGAGAATTAACAGTTATTAAGTATGTACGGAGCACTGTGCTAGGCACCTCTTAGGCCATCTCATTTACACTGGGGGAAATCTCCTTAGAGAAGGCACTTCTGTAGATGTAAGGAGACTCAGGGGGAGAGTCAGTCAGGCCTGGGACCCAGAAGCTCATTCTCTTCCATGGTGGTTCATTTAGACAGAGGATTTATCTCCTTAGAGAGTTAACTTCTGAGATAATGGATACCATCCTCCCTAAAACTCAACTGCAGAATTCCTAGGATGTTTTGTCTACAAATTATTAACCTCTCACCCATAATTTCACAGGTAGTTTCATTTATTTGAGGATTACAGTCAGGATGTTCATTTGTGGGAGGAAAATATGTGAGAGGAACGAAGCCAAAGGGTAAAGCCAGGGTTGTTTGTGGCCCTTTTAAATAAAATCTTATCACATCTTTTGTCAAATAGCCTCTCTAACACAGCAGCTGATGAAATCCATCTTTTGTTTTTTTGTTGTTGTTGTTGTTTGTTTGTTTTTGGTAGTGCTGGGAACCTTATGCATGCAAAGCAAGCACTCTACCAACTGAGCTATATCCCCAGCTCTGAAAACCATCATTTTACAGTTCAAAGAGATTCTGGAAGTCCTCTAGACCACAGTTTCTCAAATACTGGTCTGTACACAGGTGCCACCAGAATCACATGGATAGTGTTTCAAAGAATACCGGGCCCTCCCCAGGCTTGTAGCAAGAGCTTCAAGGCAAGGTACTGAGAACACATGTTTCAAAATCTCTAAGTGGATTCTCAGGCAGAACCTGGTTTCAGAACCCCTGATCCAAGTGTGTCTCCAACTTGGGAGGAATCCCCTCCAACACACCCATCACATGCAAAAAGGAGGTCTCAGCAGGGTCACAAGTAGGAATGACAAAGAATTTACAACCTCAGAGAAATCATCTTTTTTAGTTTGTTTTAATAATGCTATTAGTTTGAAAGTCCTTTCTTAATTTATCTTAAATTATGTCATTTTAAAACCTGCATCCATTTGCCCCACCAGACGCATAGATTACTAGAAATCCCTCAGGACAGGAGCCTTCAGATATCCAAAGACAGCAAAAGCATTTCCCCTTAGACCTTTCCTTCTCTTTGCTAAAATTATTCCTTTAATCTTTTCTGATAGGTCATGAATTCAGTAACTCATCCTCCAAAAAAAGGATAAATCATAGAAGATCAAACTCAAGTTGCCAACAAGTACAAAAATTGACTAATAGTAATAAATGAAAATTAAAATACGAAGGCAAAAAAATGAAATAGCAATGTAATGTTGTCTTACACTCCTCAGAATGGCAAAAGATTTAAAGAGCTATAGTATTTCTTGTTGATAGATATGTGGGGAGAATGGTACATTCTTGATGAAAAGGTACAGTCATACGAACGTTTTGGTAAACAGTCTGGCCACATCGGTTGAAGTTAAATTACACTTTTGACTCTGTAGTTCCACTCCTGAGAATCTACCACTAGAAGTGAAAGGCTTATGTAAAAGAAAATTGCCAACTTTTGGCACGAGTGCGGGGCCATGAAAACTAACAGACACTGCTGTAGAAGAGGACCCTGAGATGAGCACATGGGAAATCTGTCGGTGTCTTCTAAGCCACATGTACACCTGGGGGTGTAGCAAGCGATGTCCCTCTTGGCACATGCCCACTGGAGATGTGGATGTTCACCAGAAGAAATGCAGAAGGATGTCAACTACAGCAGCATTCTTAGAAGCCTAGAACTAAATGCCACCTGCTGTGGTTTGAATGCTTGTCCCCTGCAAACCTCATGTTGAGATTTAATTTCCATTCAACAGTATGAACTGGGACCTTTATGAGATTGCGAGAGTGGAGCCCTCTCGGATGGGATCAAGCACTGATGTAAAAGAGCGAGTTAGACCCTCCCTCCCTCTCTCAGCTCCTTTGTTTTTCTACCATGTAGAGAACAGCATCCTTCCCCTCTGGAGGATGCAGCTTTCAGGGAACCATCTTGGAAATGGAGACTTGGCCCTTATCAGAGACATCAAAGCTGTCTCCACCTTGCTCTTGGACTTCCCATCCTCCAGAACTGTGAGAAATAAATTTCTGTTCTCAGAATTACCCAGTGTCAGGTATTCTGTTTTAGCAGCACAAAATGGACCAGGATGCTGCCCAGACATCCAAGAAGAGAAGAATGGACAAATGAATTGTCATATTCACTCAGTATATTGTCCAGGAATAAGAATGAGTGTGTTAGAACTCCAAGTGTTGGTATAAATGATTCTCACAAAAGAAGCCCTACACAAAAGAGTACAAATGCACAGTTCCATTTATGTACACCCCCAAAAACAAACCCATTGAAATCAGGGGAGTGGCTGTTCATGACTGGAAAAGGGGTGTGATAAAGCCTCCTGGGGAGCCAGTGGCATTCTGTTTCTTGACCTGATAGCTCATTGTATGGAATTTTCAGTTTAAGAATTCACTGATCCATATACTCCACTTTGTGAACCAAATTGATTTTCCCAAAGCAGTCACATGCACAGGACCATTATTACGTTGTTCCGACAGAAAAACTATAAATAAAGCAAATGCTAGTCAGGAATGATGGCAAATTAATTATTGTATACCCACGTTATAGATATCATGCAGCCGCTAAAATGAATGAACTGGCACCATACCAAATTTATATAGAATACCCCATTTGGGGAGAATAAACTATAACCAAAACAAACACACATAGAGTGTGCTGTGTATGTTAAGCAGTCAATTCTCATAGCAGACTTTTAATATTGGTAGGATTATTATTCCCATTGACCAATGAGGACACAGACATGGGAAAGATAAATCGGTTCACTCAAAATCACAAAGCTGGTATATGGTAGAATTTCTGGGAGATAAAAATTTATACCATTTTGATACAGACCCACCTAGAGAGCTCCTCGTTGACATTGAGCTATTAATTAAAACATGTTGGAAATGCGTGCTTTATAAGGTGCAAAGCCAGCTAACATGATCACCATCCACTTTGTGGCTAAGTGTCTTTTCACAAGACTATTAATGGCTAATTAGTGGCACACTTGGTGGAGTGTTTACCATGCCTCAGGCACAGGTCTAAGCCCTTCACTTACCTTTCTATTATTACCTTTCTATTGTTATTACACTGCTGTGTGTGGACAAGTGCTGTTGATCAGCAATGTCCTCCAAATTAGGACCAAATTTCAGACCTCATCTTCTGAGCCAGTCCTGTCCTTCCAGCTCAATGGAAGTCCACCCAGCTCTGAAAAGGGCCAGTCTGTGCTGCAACGAATTCAAGCCTCTCTTCACTCGCTGTGAAAACCTGAGCAGGTGATTTGCCTTCTTTTACCCTCCATGACGAATTCTACAGCAAGACCTGAATGGAACCATGCGGAATCCGTGAGATAAGGAATAATAAACGGAGAGCACGCCTCCTGGCACACCGCAGGCCTCTATCGATGCCCAGGTCCACCTGAGAAGATGGACCCTTCCTAGTCATATTCCAGACTCAGGAGAGTCCATCTTTGTGGAAGAAATACCTCCATTTGGGTTTTGAACCTGTACAAACAGCTCAGCAGCACAACGATGGTTTTCAGTGTTCTGAGGATGTAATGTTAATGGCACCACCATTTACTGAGTGCCACCGCTGGACGTTCATGATCTCATTTCAACCCCTAAATGGCAGTCCATGTCCTCACTGATGCTCAGCATTCATTCCAGCCTCTTTCTGCTATGATTTTTCTCTGTGTTACAGACTGAAAAGCTAAAAACACCTTTCCCTGACCACCCCACATCTGGGCTTCGTCCTGTGAGGTTGGTTTTCCCTGCCCGTGAGATCTGGAGGGTGGGAATGGAGGCCTTGCTCTCCTTGTGTCCACCTGCAGGTAGAGAAGTGGAGGCATCCTGCTCAGGGTCTCATCATCAGAGGTCTGGGATCCCGACCTACGTGCATGGTATTGAGAGGCAGGATGTGGGCCTCTGTTTTGCTGGTATTAAGTGTGGCAGGCGTGGGAGAGGGCAGCAGCTTCCTAACCACGCTGGCTTCCTAGGGCACAGGAGGCATTAGTGGGCATGGTGAGGAGCCAAGGGCTCTCTGACCCTGGAAAGGGCAGCAGCTCCCTTTGCCTCAGTCTTGAGGTGTGGCTTCTGGGACCACTCAAAGCCTCTGTAAACCCCTTCCAATCCCATAATAAGCTTTTATGTCCATTAATTAGCATCGGTTCTTTGCAACTCAACTCTGACCATTGCAGGTAAGTATTGTTCTGCTCAAAGTCTAGGCAGTTGTTCACCTGCTCTTCAGCCTGGGTGATGTATTTACACCCTCTGAGTTGGGAATCATGATACATTGGCCACTTTCGTGGGGCCTCTTCATATAACTCCATTCCAAGAGGATTTGGTGCTTATGTACCGTGCTGTTGGAGGCATGGTGCCAGGCTCACCCGAACTTCATTGCAGGACCATGGTAGGAAAATGCCCTCAGTAGCAAAGATGGTGCTTCACACATATCTGTTTCAGGCATGTTCCAATAGTACTCCCTTCTGAGGATTTGGTATCCTGTGGCCATTGTGTGAAATGAATCCATTGACAAATAATTGTGCCTATATTTAGCACTCCTGGTTCAGACTTCAGATATACAAGACTCAGACAGATGCTCCATGCCCTATGATGAGGCGATGTCCTGGTAACTAAACTGGAAAACAATTGTAAGTAGAAAAAGTACTTAATACACCTAACCTATGCAACATCACAGCTTAGTCAAGCCTAACTCCAGAGTCATCCAACACAAAATACATTTCATAATAATTGTGGAATATCTCATGTAAGTTATTGAATACTGTACTGAAAGTAAAAAAAAATGATTATATGGTTACATTTATGTACCATGGTTAAATTGAAAAACTGTAAGTTGAACTGACATCAGTTAGGGACCATCTTTAAATCTTAATTATATCAAATTTTTCTTTATTCTCACTAATGCAAGTGAGCTCAGACTCATTCATTCATTCATTCATCTAGTGAGCATGAATTCAAATGCTATAATATGCCACAGTTGTTGGGATAATAAAAAGATGAATAAGGGACTGGGGGTGTAGCTCAGTAATACAGCATTTGCCTAGCATGTGCAAGGCCCTGGGCTCAATCTCCAAGACCAGAAAAAAGGAGAAAAAAATGACTAAGTCAATTTACCTGCCCTCTGGGAATTCATATCTTCAGAGATAGCCATGCATGCATACCAAATATAGGGCTTTATAACATGATTTCTTCTGTGTTTTGTTTTGTACCAGGAATTGAACCCAGGGGTGCTTAACCACTGAGCCACATCCCCCCTTTTTATTTTTTTGTTCTGAGACAGGGTCTCACTAAGTTGCTTAGGGCCTCACTAACTTACCAAGTCTGGCTTTGAACTTTCAGTCCTCCTGATTCAATCTCCTGAGCTGCTGAGATTATAGGCATGTGCAACTGTGCCTGGCTGTGACCTGATTCCTTCTAAGTGAGAGAAGGAGGAACCAACTAGAATCAGAAAGTCCTTCCAACCTGAACAGGAATCCACCCAGCAGTCAACAAGCTGCATGAGCAAAAACTCAAGAATGATCCCAAGGTCAACCTGGGCATAGGTTAGTGAAAGGGGGTATCCACGGGGAGGCGGGGCTGGAGTCAGATGGCAAAGGGAACCTGCAAGTCAAAATGGCTTATTGAGCTTGGACAGAGGGATCCAGAGGAAGTCATTGCTGAGAAGAATGATCAGAGTCGTTGTTCAGTAATCCAGACACAGATGTGAACTAGAAATGAGAAGAAACAGAAGAAGATAGGCCAGTTGGGAGGCGGGGGAATATGACCAGACCCTGATGGAGCCCGCAGAGGAGAAGGAGATGGAGAGAGGAGGAAAGAAGGTGTGCTAGGTCTCAGGACTGCTGGACTCCGTGGGATTCCCCTGGAAGAATCCTAGAAGGGGCTGTTCATAAGCATGGTCCTGCTGTCAGGGGAGAATCAAGGCCTGAGTTGTTGGCTTTTCTTGATGCTTGGTCACATACTTAAATGTGAGCTGCCAAATGAATGTTCATGCCTAAAAATCCATTTCTCTACGGATTGATACTTAATTTGATACTTAATTTGACTTTTTTTTTTACATTTATTTTTTTTTTAGTTGTAGTTGGACACAATACCTTTATTTCACTTATTTATTTTTACGTGGTGCTGGGAATTGAACCCAGGGTCTTGCATGTATGAGGCGAGCGCTCTACCGCTGAGCTACAACCCCAGCCCTTAATTTGACTTTTAAGTTGCGTTTAATGTTCTTATCTCTTTGGTTTTTAGTTTTTATTCATTTATTTAGTATTAGGGTTGGACCAGGGGCTCATGCATGCTGAATATGCACCACGAAGATACACTCCTAACCCAGCCTGGGCTTTTGAACTCATTTATTATGGAATTTTTTAAATTCATTAAATTTGGGGGAAAAATTATTTTAAAGTAATCTGACATGTGTAAAAGAATGGAAGAACTATACTAAGAGCTATTTCTTTACCTCAATTCACCAGTGTTTAACATTTTGCCACATTTGAGCTCCTATACACACACCTGCTCTCCCTCCTCTCATCCATTAGTTTTTTTTCCAAATCATTTAAAATTACCTTGCAGACATCATGTCTGTTACTCCTCAGTGAGTGTTTCCTCAATATGTATTTTCTGAGAAAAAGGCAGTTATGAGCTGGGCACAGTGGCGCATGCCTGTAATCCCAGCAGCTCAGGAGACTGAGGCAGAGGGATTGCATGTTCAAAGCCAGCCTCAGCAACTTGGTGAGGCCCTAAGCAACCCAGCAAGACCCTGTCTATAAATAAAATATAAAAAAGGCAGCAGATGTGTCTCAGTGATTGAGTGCCCCTGGCTTAATTCCCAGTACCAGGAAACAAAACAAAACAAACAAACAAAAAACCAGAAAAAGGCAGTTATCAAATCCAAGAAATTTAAAGTTGACATCATACTTTAATCTCTCATTATATTCCAGTTTCATCAATTGCCCTAATAACATCCTTTAAAGTGACTTTTGGAAAACTATCCAGTCCAACAGCACACTGACAGTCTTTGAAGGCATTCGGAATCCAGTGCATTCGTTTGAAACATCCAGGAAGCATCAATTTCTGTTTAATGTGGGCTTTAAGCAAACTTTGTTCAAGGGTCAAGCAATCCATTTGTTTCTCTTAAAGAGATCAGTCCAGTCTTGAAAGCACAAGATTTGAGAACGGGATTTCCTTACCTGTTCACTGCAGATCAAGTCGCTATTCTCCATGCTCAACAGCATTTAGAGGGAAATTTCTGCACCTGTCTCTGGCTTAATGCTGGCAGCCTAAGATGTAAGGGAAACAAGCTTGCTTCCCACTTCTCTGCCAAAACCCAGGCATGGAGACCCTCTGTGTTCACAAGTAACTGTAGAATTTTGACTGCTGAATGGATATTCTTTAACCTGAGCTGACCATTTGGAATTTAAAATTAGCAAAGTAATTATATTTACTGGGCCACTGATTGAAGGGAAATTGCACTCGGCTGATGAATTTGCATGTTGTGAAATGGGTCATGGCAGCAGATGGCCTTCCAAGAAGCAAAAAATAACTTTGGAGTTGGTTGCTTTTTCTCCTTGACTTCCTTAATTGAATCCTGCCAAATACTCAAATCAGGTCAAGGAAATTTGGGATGTTGGGATGAATAATCGAGAAGAGTTGTGAGTTGCCAGATAATATTCTGAATTTAAACCACTAGATAGTGAAATCCAAATATAAATCCAAGGCTAGTTGTTAATCACCATCATCATTAGTATTTAGAAAGTGCTTGCTCACCACAGCCATTGGGACACCACAGCCATTAGGTCACCACAGCCACTGTTCTGGATGCTTTGACCTATGAACTTGTTTAATCAAAGCCCATAAACCCAAGAGTGGTGATTATTATTATAATCCATACTATTGAAATGAGAAAACTGAGATTCAGAGAATCTCAACACAAATATTCAGTTCAACACAATTGTTTTGTTTTGGGTTTTTTTTTTTTTTTTGCCACATGGAATACTTCATTGAAGACAAAGGAGGTTTTTATTATATTAAGCTCAAAAAGGTCATATTTAAATGGTGGTTTCTTTTTTGCTTGTGTGTTTTTGTTATTGTAATTTTTTGGTGCTGGGGATTGAGTTCAGGGCCTTGTGTCTGCTGAACACATGCTCTCCCACTGAGCGACACGCCAGCTCCTGGACTGTGGCTCCTACATACCATTTCCCACTAAAAGAAACCAGGGCACCTTGGAGAAATGACAGATTCCAGAACCGGAGCTGGAAATGTACAAGATGAGCCTTGAACATCTTGTCATACCTCAGAAACTACAGGAATTTGCTCTTACTGAGCAAAGAGGGACAAAACTGAGCATCAGTGAGGATGATAATTAAAATGGATGTTAATTCAGAGACTAGTGGAAACTCAATCCTCAGAGTCGTATGTTAATTGCATTGGGACATAGGGCTCTTGGGAGGTGATTGGGATTAGATGAAGTCATGAGGATGGACCTCCAGAATGGTATTAGTGGATTCTTAAGAAAAGGAGGTCAGCCTGAAGGTGTATTTCTCTGTCTTGTCATATGATACCTTCCACCCTCTCATGATGCAGCATGATGTCTTCATCAGACGCTGACTAGAAGACAGTGCAATTCTCTTGGGCTTCCCAGCTTCCAGAACTATGGACCAAATGCCCTCTGCTCTTTTAAGTTACCTGCTGTCAGGTATTTTGTAATAGCAAAAGAAAACAGACTATGACACTTCTACACAAACTTTATAACTTGTAACTCACGGTACTAAATACTTAACAAGGGAAGTTTCTGCACATAAGTAATCTAGTTAATAAATGAAGGAATATTAGAAATGTCACAATTAAAAACTCCTAGTGCCTTAATATCTGTAGGTGATCATCAGCAATGACATTAAATAACATTAAAAAGGGACAGCACATGTCCTTCAGTGGAAGAAATCAACACTACCTAGATAACACTCTTGCCTCCGCCACAGAAAAAACATTTGTTCAAGCTCCAGTCTCCAGCAGGACAGAGAGGCATGTTACAATACCTCATGGGAAGAATTTATTAACCAATAATTATGTATAGACAGTTTTGGATCTTGTTCCACATAAACTTTAAAACAAATTAAAACCAGAACATTTATGAATAATCCAGAATATAGGAATACTGATGATATTAATGAATTATAATTAGAATGTGGGGTATGATGATAATATCATGATTATGATTAAAAACAGGGTCTTTAGAGATGAAATAGTGAAATATTTTCAGAGGAAATTATATGATGTCTGAGAGTTGCTTCAAAATAACTGGGAATGATTGGGGGAAATGGATGAGAGGGTAAAGAAAAAGGATAAAGACAAATATCAAACTGGGTGATGAGCATGAGGAACTCACTATACAACTCGACTTTTGCATATTTGGAAATTTTCATATGAAAAGTGTGTGTTTAATATGTTCACATACCTAAAACAAGGGCCAATGGCTATATGATATGGTGAAACATTTCTTAAAGTGTATGCTTTGGAACATTACTTCTCCGGATGTATTATGGTTTGGATATGAAGTATCCCCCAAAGCTCCTGTGTTAATGCAGGATGGGAAATGATTAGGTTATGGGAGCTGTAACCTGACCAGTGGATTAATCCATTTGATGGATTAATACTTTAAAAGACTGACCCACTGGGTGGTCACCGTAGTCAGGTGGTACATGGTTAGAGGAAGTAGGTCACTGGGAGCATGCCCCTGGGGATTAAATCTTGTCCCTCTTGCTATTCCCTCTGTCTCTGTTTCCTGGCTGCCCTGAGCTGAGCAGCTGTCTTCCCCTATACCCTTCCGCAATGGTGGTCTGCCTCTCCTCAGGCCAAGAGCAATGGAGTTGGCCACCCGTGGACCGAACCTCTGAAACCGTGAGCCCAAAATAAACTTCTCCTCCTTTAAGTTGGTTCTTTTCAGGTATTTTGGTCACAGTGACAAAAACCTAATTAATACACAACATTCATGGATTTCCTCCAAAAAAACAGTTTCTGAGGTTTAAGTTAGAAAATGCTGGATTAAGCAGGCGTCTTTGCCACTCAGCATTTTAGAGATGTTAATCTGATTCTCCAAGAGGACATAGGTTTCCCAGTTTACTTGTCCCTTAAAATCATTTTTAAATATCCTCTTATGGAAACTAGCATCCCACAGAATGTATTTTGGTAAAAGTCAATGTGATGGGTCTTGGAGTCATCAAGATTGGATCCCTGTTCAGGTCCTATTAGCCCCCAGTTGAGTAATCTCAATGTCATTTTCCTGCTGTCTTGTCAAGTAGAAAAGGAGAATTTGAACAGATCAACAGTTTTTTTCCACAGAAACTTTGTTCAATTTTTTTCCCCTGAAGCTCAAAATGTACAATTGATCAAGGCAGATTAAAAGATGGTCGAAGGAGGATTCGAATTCTAGAACCCTACCCTCTTGGTCTTTTCTATCCTCCCGGCAAAGTCTGTAAGAGTCTCCACAGAGGACAATTTGAAAGTTCCAAAAGAGCAGACACCTCGGTTCTCCTGAAGGTTGCAGGGCAGAGGGGAGATCACTGTTAAAGAAATACAAAATCCAGAGAAGTTTCAGACATTGTTTCTCAACAATACTTCCAGAAAGTCAAGGTGTTCCTAAATGATGAAGGTAGAATTCCAGAATTAGGCTGATAGAGATGGAGTGACCACTGAGGTTCTGGAACAAACAAGATGGGGGTCAAGTTTAGAATTAGAACAGGAACATGGTGCTCCTGATTATGACAATATTTGTGCTGGCAATTACGGGCACGGTCCCACTCCAGGATATGTGAGGACCTGAAACTCTTGCAGTGTGCAAGAACAAACCAAGTTCACAGCATCTCCTATGGGAGAAAAAGAGGCACCTGGGTGCTGATCTGGGGCTTTGAGAGCTGACCTCCCGGGCTCGCTGTCTGGCGGAGGTGACTTCTCACTCTCATCAGAGATTCCTTACTATGGCTCCTTCAGAAATTATGAGAACAGTTTCTCTTCTTGTATAGTGGAGCCTAGAAAGTGTCACTTAATGGTATTTAAAATTGATTTTACCCTTCATTAGTATTTCTGCAATTTTGCAGGCAGACATCTCCATATTGAGGAGTTGTCCATGCGACTTGGAGGCAAAGTGAACATCGTGAACACAGTGGACACTGCTAATCTACCCTCCCCCACAGCATGTGATTAAGAATTGACCCAGTCCAGACTTCTGAACTAATCCTGTTCATTACACTCCCCTGTGTCTATTTCAGGTCTAAGATGGTCACAGGGTCCAGAATGTGCAAGTGGCACAGGGGTCATCCTATCAGCTGAAGGGGAAAGAACTCTGTTCCCTAGTGAGGCAGACTCCTTTCCCCCAGGGGATGTGAGTTCTAAAGCTCGTGGCCCCTGAATTCTGCTGCCATCCCTCCTCCCATCAAAAGGGGATCAACCAGAGGGTGGGGTATAGGAGAAAGGGAGTGAGATGATAGATTTCCTTATTGTTGAAACTACGTGGAGCATAGTTTATCTGTCAGTTGTGGCCAAGAGCATCATCACTCATAAAGGTGGAAAAAACAGACCTCAGCCTGTGAGCCGCAGTTGGTAAATTACCCTTGCTACAACATACTCTTGGTAGTCAGCTAAGGAATCCAGACCTTGCCGTCACATTGAATGGTGTACTATTTTGTTAGAATTCTTACTTTCAAATTCATGGTTTAGATTATCCTACAATATTTCTTTTTGATGGTCTCCTTAGTATTGAGTTATATGGGTTTCATAAAAAGAGGTACTTAACTTTTTTAAAAAATTGTTTTTCTATTCTCTAACATAGTCATTATTTTTTCCCCTAAAGATTTGAAAAATTTCCCTGTAAAAATGTTTGCTCTTGTTGGGGTTTTGTTGTTGTTTGTTTTGGAGTTTCTGTTTTTGTTTTTTTGGTACCAGATATTGAACCCAAGGGTGCTTAACCAGTGAGCACTGTGCCACATCTCTAGCCTTTTTAATTTTTTATTTGGAGACAGGGTCTTGCTAAGTTGCTTAAGGCCTCCCTAAGTTGCTGAAACTGGCTTTGAACTTGTGATCCTCCTGCCTCAACCTCCTGAGTCACTGGGATTGCAGGTGTGAGCCACCACACATGGCCCTTGTTGGTTTTCAGTAAACCATTTTGACTACTGATCTGATTTCTTTAAAGTTATATTCTTGAACTCCTGCTACATAGGAATAATGCCCAAACTTAACCCATTGTGCCCCATATCCCATATACAGGACACCAGTGAAGGCTTAAATTAAGCAATAAAGTTGTATATTTGTTGTTCGGTTTAAGTTTTCACAGGTGTCCTTTATCTGAGATGCCAGGACATAAGGGGTTATTGGTTTAACAACCATTTATTGACTAAGTGTTTGTGGGTAGGAATCAAGTCCTGGCCTCAGCTGGCTCCTCCTGCCCCGGCTCTTCCACAGGCTGCAGTCCAAGAGAGAGCTGGGGCTGCACCCATCCTAGCATACTACCAAGACCTGCCCCCAGTTCACTCATGTCATTGGCCTCTGGTCTCCACAGGACAGCTCAGAAAGTGGCAGCAGGTTCTCCTGGGGCCAGCAAGACAGGATATACCAGACAGGAGCCACTGTGCCATGTGGTCTAATCCATAAGAGGTATCTGTCACTTCTGCAGTATGCTATTCATTAGGATTGAGTCACTAAGTCCCAACCACACTGCAGGGGAGGCCATCACACAGTGTGAGAATCAAGAAGTGGGGATCATTAGGAGACACCTTAGAGACTGTGTACCAAAAAGATTATTGATTTTAGATCTTCTATTTCTTGTTTAGTCTATTTTGGTGAGCCAAACATTTTTTGCACAATAAAGTATTTCATCAAAGCTTTCAAATTTACAAACGTCAAGCTCCTCAAGATTTTATTGCTATAGATACAGCTTTGCATACGTTGGTGCAGAGGTCACAAGAACAGTGGCTTAACAGTGATAGAAATAGATTTCTCTCTGAACTGCTTAAGCATGGGCTGTCCAGGGCTGATATGGTGACTTCATGGTTTTAGCAGCCAGATTCTGTCTCATTGTCCCACTATCCACATCTATGGCTTCTTTGCAGTCTATTGGGCTTGGCTTGACACAGCTACAGCCATCTTGGTCGCAATGGCCATTTTGCCTGCTAGATGACTCCAGCACATATTCCAAACCCTATAGGACAAACAAAGTTGTTAAGACAGTCAGTCGAGCATGCTTTGCAGGCCACAGATGCCTGGGCTGATTCTTAACTGACCATGGACATGTTAACAGTTTTTGAGAAAGGCGTGGTACTTCTAGCTGGCCACAGCTCCCTTTGTGTAGCTTAGCACATAAACTCCTTCCTCCTGTCTTGGAGGGTGGGGATTCTCCTGTCTTCCTGCCACTCAGGATATGCTTCTACCCATAAGTCCCCAGGAGATTGCATCTCGCGAATCCTGGATCCGCCAATCCTTCGAATCCTGGATCCGTCAGCCTGTGGAAACTTCCACCTTTGCAGTCAGTTTTCATATCCTAAAGTTAGGTTTTTCTAAAATACAGTCTCACCATCCTGCTCCTATTCCATCCAACCCTCTGTTTAAACATTGCTTATAGTTTGTCTCCAAAAAAACTCACATAGAAATTTAAGCCCCAGTAGGAGATATTGAGGTGGGACCTCAAAGAAGTGATAGAGTTCTGCTCTGAGGAGTGGACTGGTGTTAATGGATTAATACATTAATGGGTTAATGGGTTCCCTTGAGAGTTGGGTCTGCTATCAAGGCCAGTTTGGCTAGGGCTCTCACGCTCTCTGCAGCCATGTGACACGTGGGCCTCCTCAGGACTCTGCTACGAAGAAGGGGCTGATGCAGCCCCTAGGTACCAACCAGAGCCATAAGCCAAAGGAAAGCTCTTTCTTCATAACTCACTCGGTCTGTGGGACTGTGTTATTTGCAACAAGAGTCATGAACTAGGGGTAAATGCACTGTGTCCCCTCAAACCCTCTTACCTTGTGACCTCCTTACTTTTTCTGAATTTCACTTTATTCTCTTGCTTTTATGGTCTGGAGTTACATCTTAACTATTAATCCAACTATTATGGATTTTGGGGAGGTTTTAATTAAAATATTTATGTCTACCACTGAAATCACATCCTCCATTGAAACCCCAGTTTTTAAATATGCTATTATATCTTTTTTTTTCAAAATTCTTAATATATAAAATTTTTCACTTAAATCACTATTTTTTCATTTCTATTTTTCCTTTTTTGTATTTTCTTGTTATATTTATACTTGTTTGATTTTTTAAAATATATAAATATGACTTTCTATCTTTCTGAGGATTGCAAATATAGCTATTTTAAGGTCTTTTTCAGAATGTACTTTACGAGTATCCAGAATCAGTATTTTCTGATTGTCAATTTTGGAAGCTATTTATTGATGTTTTGAATTTGGGATTTTAGGTTAGTCTTATGTGGGACACTTTTCTGTTTCTTTTTCTTTCTTTCTTTCTCTTTCTTTTTTCTTTTTTTCTTTCTTTCTACACGATAAATATTTATTTCTCACACTTGTGAAGGCTGGTTCAGGTATGATGGAGGCCCCCTTCCTGCTTAGCATAGCTCCTTCTTGCTGTGTCCATACATGATAGTGGCAAGGTGGAAAGGAAGTTCTCTTCTCCTAAGGGCACTAATCCCATCACTCAATCACCATCTTTGTGACCTCATCTACACCATCTAAACCTAATTACTTCCCAAAGTATGTCTACCCACCTCCTAATACTTCACTCTGGGGGTTAGGGTTTCAACACATGAATTTTGAGGGGACACAAAATTTTAGTCCATAACAATGGCAAAATATACATAGCATAAAATGTTACCATTTTAACCATTTTAAATGCACAATTAAGTGGCATTAAATAGATTCACGATGTTGTGTAACGACCATCTCCATCAATATCTAGAACTTCTCCATCATTTCAAACAGAAAGGCTGTACTTATTAAACAATAACTATCGATTTCCCAACCCACTTACTCTCAACCCTGGCTACCTCTGTTCTACTTTACTCTATGAATTTGCCTGGTCTAGGCATGTCATATAAGTGGAGTCGTACAATATCTGTCCTTCTGTGTTTGACTTATTCCACTTAGCATGGTATTTTTCAGGATCACCCTGTTGTAGCATGTATTTGAATTTTATTCCATCTTAGAATAGATTAATATTTCTATTCTATGTGTACATAGTACCACAGTCTGTTCATCCATGTGGGACACTTTTCTCCCTATATCATTCTTGCGAGGCCATCCCTCCCTCCAAAGGTTTGCGGTGGCCTCTATCCCCCTTCACTTCAAAGGCGGGACGGGCCATCTCTGCCTTTGGACAGAATGACCTTCAGATGTAGGCAACACCTTGCCTCAGACCGAGAAGCCATGTGCCTCTGCGCATCCCTCTCCTCACACTTGCGGTATTTTACAGTGTTCCAGCTGAGAGCAGTTTTCAATGTATTTTTTCTGGAGTCACAGAGCCCCAGCATGACTTCCAGCAGAGAGCCTGTCTCCACCCTCTTGCTTTATGTTGATGCTTTTAGTTCCAGTTGCCCTCTAGGAGCTGAATTTCTGTCACCCATAATGCTTGCATTCCTGGACTCAGTGGTCAACAGGTTTACTTCCTGATTTTTATTTACTTTGTTTTGGTCATGCTCTTGGTCAGTGGAGATGTTTGGACCAAAAGAATGGCTGACTACCTGTGGCAGACATTTTCTTGTGTTTACTAAAATCTGTGTCCTGTTTTCAGGGCTCGGTACTACACTACATCCCTACCTTCCTTTGCGATTAGGTGTAGGCATGACTGAGTTATGACCAAGGAGTGTGGGCAGAAGCCGTGCCTGACATCTCTAGGCCTGGCCTCCCCAATCTCCCACTTCACACTGCAGGCTCTCTTTTCCCTCTAGTCATTGACTGGAGGTGAAGATTGAGATCCTAAGGGATGGAGGAGCCCCAGAATGGAAGGATCACTGAACAGAAGGCACACTCCTGGCTACCTGGTCAACACTTACTTGAGTGAGAAATAATCTCTAACTGTAGCCTCCCACTGAGATTTCAGAGTTTGTTACAGCAGCTACTGGCATCACCCTTAACTGATGCATGACGTCTTCCTAAATTTGTTTTGGCTGTTTGCATATTTCTAATTTTCTGTTTTCCTATTTTGTATACTGCTGCTGTCTGTGGCCAGACCACTCAGAATGTACCTGAGCTCCTCTAGGAACTGCTGCGATGGGTTTGGAAAAGAAACATCTGATCATACAACTTGAGTCCTTTCTACATAACATTTTCTATTCCTCATCAAGACAAATGTCAGTCATATGGAAATATAAGCTGGTGTTATCATTGAAAAGCTGGTAGTTATTTTGCATGTATGAATTTCATCTCTGGCTCTCCAACCACTGTTCCTGCAGCTAGGCCTAACTCAGTAGTTGCTGATTCCTGTGCTGTTATTTCAGGAAGCATCCAGTAACAAACTCTTTAACACAAATCAGTGAGCTTCAAACCGCTCAGCAAACCCCTTTCCTGTCTGTGATCACCACCAGCGACTAGTTCAGAGATGGCCCCCAAGGTGCAGTTTGTCTAAATACAGTAGGCACGCCTGATGAATATTGAATGGGCTTCTATTTAACCAAGCCTTTCCATAGTAGTAGAGAGATGCCCCTGTTTTATTAGGAATAGAAAGAGGCCTGAGTCATCTTGACCATACCCAGGGTAGATTCTCCCTTGTGGCTTGAACATATGCCCACTCTTCCTTTTACACACTGTGGCATTTCAAGAGCATACTAAATATGCCATCCAAAATTTTTGTTTAGAAATGACAGCAGAAGCAAATGCCCCTGCCTGTCAAGTCTGATTTGGTCACAGCGAAGCTCCTGCTGTGGTCCTTTGAATCTAGACTCTCCTCACAGACACTCCTTCACCTTTCACATGTCTGCTTCCAAAGTTGGCATCATTGCTTTGCTTTAACAGAGTTTGTCTTGTTTTGTTTTGGTACCAGGGATTGAACCCAGGGGCGCTTAACCACTGAGCTACATCTCCAGCCTGTTTTTATTTTGAGATAGCCTCTCACTAAGCTGCTCAGGGACTTGTTAAGTTGTTGAGACGGGCCTCAGCCTCCTGAGTGGCTGGGATTGCAGGTGGGCACCACCATGCTCGGCCCTGCTTCCATACAGGTTGGGACATGTTTAGAAATCTGTGCTTTTGTGTTTATATGGACTTTTCTTCCTCTTTCTTTCTTTCTTTCTTTTCTTGCTCTTTCTTTCTTTCTTTCTTTCTTTCTTTTTTAATTTTCCTTTTAGTTCTGGGTATTAAACTCAGGACCTTGAGCATGCTAAGCAAGCACACTGAGTTACAACCCCAGCCCTTTGTGTGAACTTTTTTGGAGAAGAAGGTACTTATATTTTGTTTGATTCTCAAAGTTACCTGGAGCCAAAGAAGTTTGAAGACTACATTATGATCTAACTATATTTTTGCCTGCAGCATCCTGGAAAAAATGGGGTGGGGAAGCTTCTGAGGGCCAGTTATTCTAGTTAGACCAAGCCTTGACTCTGGTGGGTGTTTCTGTGAACTGTAACAGGAAAAATGCTGGATATTTAAACCAAAAGCCTTGAACCTTCTGTGTTTGATAGCAAGGGGGGAAAAAAAAACAAGAGAGCAAAGTTGAAGACTTAAGACCCAAATAGAATTCCTGTTCTGCTTCAGTTGTGATAAGAAACTCCTCAATTTAAGAATTCGGCTGAAAGAGAAAGACCTGTGTAATGACGGAGGGAAGAACTATCTCTGGAAAGCTCTGTTGGAACAATTTAAAAATTTGAATCCCAATTTTAAAGTATAATTGCAATCATTTTATTACATGCATTGCATAATTGAAAATGTAAATGGTTACTAATAAAGGAGAATGAGAGAAGTTAATGAAGAGATTAAACTTCAAGTAATGATATTAATCAGTCCCAAGCCTTCAGTCGAACAAAAGCGCCAGCTCCTTTCATGGAACATTTATTAAAGGAACTTTTGTTTCAGTCACAGGACTCTCCTGCCACTAACTTGATGAAAGGTCACACCCCCACACACACACCCCCAACCCCACCCAATGGCTCATTCAGCTTTTCCTGCAGAGTGATGTGCTCATTTTCCATTTTCTTGACTTCTTGGGGTCGGTCCTCACCTTAGGTCCTCAGAGCTCAGTATTTTCCTTTCTCCCCTCTGGGCATGCCTTAGTGACCCTGTTCAAATCAACACTAAAAAGTGCGGGATGGTCCTGGTGACATAGGAGCTGGGTGGAGCTTGCATCCTGCTGTCACACTCAGGCAGCTGCAGGACCGGCCTCGGGAGAGCCCCAGGGTTCTGCAGGCTCCATCTGCTTGCAGACTCCCTGCAGCAACGCGCTTCCCCCATCCCCAGCAGCTGCCTTGTCCCTGTCTGTGCTTCATGATCACTGCTTTGTAGAACTTTCCTCAGTAAATCCACTAGAGAGTCCCTGTCCCAAGACATCATCACATAAAGAGAACAGAGAAGGAACCCCCCCCCCAGCAAGTCCCAGATTCTACTTTAACCAGGTAGTTGTCTCCCCTTCTTTGCTCAGATAGTTGGTAGGATTTACCGACAACATTATTCTTATTTTCTTTTCATTCTTGCTTCTACCATTCCATATCAGCTGAGTATCAACATCATCAAAGCCAGAAAACCCTTAAAATGGAGAAGAGACCCGCAGCCAGTGAATCCTTGGACTGGATAATCAGGCCCTGAATAATCAGGATTGGACTGTGCAGAAAACAACCCCGCCCCCACCCCCTGCTGGGAGCCATGGGCAAGGCCCAAACCTCCCTGTGCTGGAGATCCCCCAGCCCTGCCCTGCATTCAGGGCGGCAAACACAATTCCCCTTCAGCTCAGACACATCTATCCTCATGCTGAGCAAATTTTCTGGACTTGAATATGAAAGCAGCTGACAGGCTGGAGTTTGCAGAAGCTGGCTTCGCGTCTCTGCGAGTTTGCTCCAGTGAACAGATTTTACATCTGCTGGCAAAGCCAGCCAGGGGCACTGGGAGACAGGGGCATTGGAAACCACATTTTTTGGCTCATTAAAGCCATTCTACCCATGTTGTCCCCTTGTCATTCAACCTATTTTCAAGCCGTTTTCTCAATGGTGCTCTTCAGGGAGGTTGGGCGTGAGTTTTGCTAGGAACTGGATCGTGTCCATACGTCCTATCAAGGCTGGTTTATTCTTGGGCCCTGGCAACCCTTGAATGGCTCTTCCACCTTTGTGGGCTCCATACAAAGCCCGTTCTGCACAGTTTGCCCATGAACCAAGATGTTTATTTCATTTTGTTTCTGAAGTCATGGGTGAGACAACGTTGCTCGCAATTGGAAGCAGGATCTGTTTCCACCTCACAGCAAACAGCCACCACAAATATGTGCAAACTCAAAGACTGCTTTGGACTCTTCCCTGCCCCAGCCACTCAGAGACAAGCAAGACGCATGGAGTGCTTGAAAGCCCACAAGAACGTGCCTGAGTTGGAGCCATCCTCATTAACTAGAGGGCCTTACTGAATTCCATCACTCCAAGGCCGAAAAGAAAACAGCTGATGGACTGGTGGAACAAGAAAGCGGTGATTTCCTTTCCTTTTCCATTTTACCCTGCAGAGGGGTGTGGATGGCAGAAGGCACCAGGTGGTTGTCTGGGCCGTGGCTACCATTCCATCTGTGTGAGATCCAGCCTGTGACCTGTTAGGTAGTCTTTGCGGGCAGAGGTCCTAAGACATTATGTCTAGCAGAGAAGAGTCCATGTCCAAAACTGCTCCCTGTCTCTTTCTTTCCTGGAGTTTTGTTTGGTTGGTTGGTTTAATTTGTCTTTTTTGGTTGTTGTTTTGTTTTGTTTTTGTGAGGCCTTGTATATAGACGAGGCAATCACTTTACACTGAACACTTCACCTGGGGACAGTGTTTTAATTCAGCCAAGCACATTCCTGATAGTCCCCAGTGCCTAAATGTTGTTTTGCTCTATTGAAATATACCCTTGGTAATGTGTTTCTCTTTATTTGGGTTGTGGGCTGAATATTAAGCATTAGTGCCTGGTTTAAGGAACAGAACCATATAATTCAGTGAGGGATGATGACAAAAATTTAGTTCCTGGGCCCAGGTTGTGGCTCAGTGGTAGAGCACTTGCTGAGCATGCATGAGGCACTGGTTTTTAATCCTGGCACCACATAAAATAAACAAAATAAAGGTATTGTGTCCATCTACAACTAAAAAGAATATTTTTTAAAAAATCCAGTTCCTTAAGCAGTTGCAGGACAGGCCACCGGAGAGCCCCAGGGTTCTTGGGCAAGAATGAAATAAAAGCAATCTAGATTACAAGAGAGAAGTTAAACTATCTCTGTACTCAAATGTCATAATATTGGATATTTTAAAAAATCCTAAGGACTGCACTAAAAAACTGTTAGAGCTAATAAAAGTTTAGCAAGGTTGCAAGATAAAAGATCAATATACAAAGATTAATGTGTTTCTATGCAGTAGCAAAGAGCAAACCAAAAGTAAAATTAAGGTGAAAATTCCACTTACAATAGCTCCAAAAAGAAGAAAATGCTTATGAATATACTTAACCAAAAGGTATAAAACCTATACTCTGAAACCTATGAAACATCATTGAAATAAATTAAGACCTAAAAGAATGGAAGGATGCTCTGAGCTTATGAATCAAGACTTGATATTGTTTACAAAGAAAGACTCCTCATTTGATCAATAGATTCAAGCAATTGCTATCAAAATTTTAGTTCACTTCTTGCAGAAGTTGAGAATGTAAAGATCCATATCCAAATTCAAGGGACCCAGAGGATAGTCAAAATGATCTTGAAAAATGGATAAAATTGGAGAATTCACACTTTCTGACTCCCACACTGACGACAAAACTCCAGTTGAGACAACTTGGTACCAGTTATAATAATAGACATACTGATTAATAGAATATAATTAAGGGTCCAGAAATAAACCTTCACAATTATAGTGATTGACTTTCAAGGGGTCACATTTACGGTACTTGACTTTCTACAAAGGTTTTGGGATCTTTCAAAGAAGTAAGTATAAGCAAAAATAACCAACACAGTTTCAGCATCATAATGAAAATACAAATAACTGGGACTGGAGCAGACCTCAAAAGGATCTTTTCTTTACTCTGCGCCGGAGTCAATCAATCAGGCACACGGGAGGGCTCATGTTCTGGGTACAGAAATAGCCCACAGGTTACAGAAGGAGTCTGGGTTTTATAGGTTACAATGAGGGTGAATTACTTATTGGAGACTGAGGCAGGACGTGTTGATTGGGGCAGTCAGGAATGAAGTTGTAAAATGTCCAAAACTCCTTGTCACCGGGAAAAGCTCAGAACTCAGTGCTCACTGCGTATCTCCTTCCTCTGGGACCCACTGTTACCTAGAGCTTCACTATTTGCTTTTCTCTTTCCAGGACTATTCGGCAATGGGAAAGGGTAAAAGTCCAGGGCCCAGCATTTCAGTATCTGCCTCCTCCCTTCAGGACCCACTGTGGTTGGCAGGGAGTGACTGGTTGATTTTGGTGGAGATGCAGGGGATGAACCCAGGGAGGGATGAGTTTGCTTCTCCCCCAGGGCCCATTGTTCCTGGGAAAGGATGTGCTGCTGGAGAGGTATAATGTTTGGCTGATTTCTCTGCCTTCTCAGGAGCCACACTTTCTTTCCATTTCTCCCAGGGGCTGTCTTATAGGAATATTATTTTCCATAACCTTTCAGTAAGAATAGCCTTTTCAACAGATTGATGGTAAAACTGAATATACGTATGTATATCCATTTGCATGGGTATATGCAAAAAGAAAAGAAAATGAAGTTGGATCCCTACCTCATACCATGTACAAATCAGAAGGATGAAAGACTTAAACAAACATAAGACGTAAAACTGTAAAAGTCTTGGAAGAAAACATAGGTGCAAATTTTCATGGATGGTTTATTGGATAAGGCCAGCAAAAACATGACCAATTAAGAAAAAAAATCAATAATATGAGAATAATTAAAATTTCCCCAAACTTTTGTCCTTTCAAAGGCACCTTCAAGAAAATGAAGAGATAAACTAACAGAATGAGAGAAATTTTTGCAAATAATATGCCTGATGAGGGACTTGCATTTTGAATATATGAAGAACAATTAGAACTCAACTCTCAAAATACAAACAACTCAAAAATGGGCTAAAATAGCAAAGGACATTTTTCCAAGGAAGATTCACCCATGGCCAATAAGCATATGAAAAGATGTTCAAAATCAATAGTTATCAGGGAATGCAAATTTAACCATAATTAGATACCACTTCACACCCACCGAAATAGTCAGAATGATGATTAAAAAAAATTAAACAAAAACCAGAAAATAACAAATGTCAACAAGGAAATAGAAACATTGGAACTTGTATATCCTGCTGGTTGGACTATAAATATGCAGCTGCTTTGGAAAGCAGTCTGGTGGACCCTCAAATGCTTAAGCATGAATTTATAATATGTTGGAAGATGAATGGAAACATATGGGTCCACACATGAACTTGTACACCAGTGTTCACAGTGACATTGTTCATCATAGATAAAAGGCAGATGCAGCCCAAGTGTCCATCGATGGACAGACAAATGGATTTGCACCTTATGTTATTTCCATATAATGGAATGCGGTTTTGGAAATTAAAAAAATTTGAAGTTCTATTACAATCTACAATATGAATGAACTCTGAAAGCAATACACCAAGTGAAAGAAGCTAGTTGCTAAGAACTATATATATATATATATATATATATATATATATATATATAGTCTAAAATGGGCCTAGAAACAAAGTATACTATTGGTTTCCAGAGTCAGAAGGATGGTAGGAGGGAGATTGTGGGGTATTGGCTACACACTAAGGAGTGTGGGATATTTCTTTTCTTTTTTCTTTCTTTTTTTTTTTTTTTGATTTATAAAAATGTTTTAAAATTTTAATGAGAACTTCACAATTTTATTTATTTATTTATTTATTTTTAGTGAGACTGGGTCTTCCTGTTTCCCAGGCTGGTCTCAAACTCCTGCACTTGAGCCATCCTCCTGCCTTGGCCTCCTGAGTAGTTGGGACTAGGCATGCACCACTGCACCCAGGTTTTACATTGTAAGTGGGTGTACACTTTGTATGATATGTGAATTCTATCTCAGTAAAACTGTTTTTAGGGCTGGAGATGTAGTGGTACAGCACCCCCTGGGTTCAATCCCCAGTACCATAAAAAGTAAAATAAATTAAAAAAAAGTAAATACATGTTTAAAAATAATGCTGGGTGAGAAGACTTGTCCGGGATGCTGCTGCTCCTGGCAGCTCAGGGCTCTGACCCCCATGTATCTGGGGTTCCTCCCGCTGGTTCTCTGGGCCACGGTGCTCCCTGGGTTTGTAGTAAGCTCATGGCAACCCTGTCTTATTGAAAGTTCTTATTCTTGTTCATGCCTTGAAAATAAGGTTTGTATAAAGAATAGAAACCTGGTTTATATTAAGAATGGTCCCGTTTTTTAGCTAATAAAAGCAAAAGTTGACTTTGTTGTTGTCGCTCTTCGTTTTGTGCTCGTGGTGCGGAGGAGCAGGCATTCACATGTTGGACAAGGACTGCCTGCTAGACCTGATTTCCTGTCTGGTGACCCAGCTCTCTGGAGACTGGAATCTCAAATAAATGTTTCTGTCCGAAGCCTGAGCTCCCAGCTGCGCAAATTGGTCACAGATGTAATTGCATTTGCCCTCTGCCCTGGAAGAGAACACGCCTGTGGTTGGAGGGTTAGTTGTCTCAGAATGAAAGACATTATTCCTGACTGAGTAACAGCCGTGATGCCCAAAGTCAGCTGCCACAGGGACACGCCACAGCGTTGCCAGACGTACAGGCCTGTTGCTACCCAGAATCCAGGGCCGGGCGGCCAGTTACCAAACTGGAGCCATGTTCCTGGCCAGTTGGGCCCAGCCAGGAACCAAGTCCCCATCAGCTCCTCTACCCTCCACCCAGACTCCCCCCCACCCTTCCCCCTCCCCACCGCCCACAGGACTGCTGCTGAGACCTCCAATTTCAAGTTTCTTGAACAGCAGGCAAGGGCAGCCCCAGGACATCCACAACTGCCAGGCCCCAGCTGCTAGAATCTAATTAAAATAAACACACTGCCAAGCCCCGCCCAGTACCTCAGGGGGCCCCAACACAGGGCTGATTTATTCACATAACATTTCAGCAGTGCCTAGCACAGAAATTCAACCCCAGGGACCTCAGCAGGAGGCAATGAACCTGAATTGGAGGCTTCTTTGGGCATCTGGAGGCCTTCGCACAGCAAGGCTATTTAGGACAAAGAGTCAGGGCCAGTCAGCATTTTACTGGAATGAAAAGGAGAAGGAACTCTCTGGCCATCCCTGAAGACATGGAAAAGGATGTCAGATCACCACAATTTCTCCAGTTTGCTTTAGAGAGACCATGGACCAGGCAACTGGGCCTTTAGTTCAGAAGCTGTTGGGTAGCAGAACTTCCCGAGACCCAGGATTAGCTGAGTGAACCCAGTTCACAGAACTTTCCTATTTGGAAGGTCTGCTCTTTTAGAGAACGGACCAAGGATAAGGGATCCAACCTAGGACAGGACTGAACTAAGCTGAACTGCACTTTCTTCACCACCTCCTATGAGAAGTCTGGGCCGAGAGGAGGCCCTGAGGTCAGGCTGCCTGGTGTCCAAGGCTACTCTGCCACCAGTTAGCTTTGTGACTTTTGAGGTTTCACCTGTGGTCCTCAATCTTGTCATTGGTAAATGGGAAAATGAAAGTCCATATTTTATAGTGGGGCTGGGAAACCATGCAAGACCATCCACATGGAGTGCTTTGAAGAGAGCCTGGTCTACAGGAGAGAAGGGAGGCACAGGGCGCCGGAAAACGTGGCTGCCTGCTTAGGCTTTTATTAGGGTTCTCCAGAGAAGCAGAACAGGATGTGTGCAGATGGAAGGGGGAACTGATCATAAGAACTGGCTCTCCCGACTATGGAAGTGGAGAGTCCCTGGTCTGCTGCAAGCTGGAGAATCATGGAAAGCCCAGGGATAATCCAGTCTGAGAACCAGGAGCTCTGACCTCTGGTGGCAGAAGACGGATGTCCCAGCTCAAGGAGAGAGACTTGGCCCTTCCTCTGGTTGTGGTTTGTTATCCTAAAGTCCTCAAGGGCTTGTGTGTGAAGCCTGGGTTCCCAGCAGGGGGCGCTATAGGAGGTGGTGCAAGCTTGAGGAGGCGGGGCCTAGTCATAGGAAGTGCTTACTGGGGGGTGTGCTCTGACCAATATGTCTTGTCCCTGGTCCTTCCTTCCTCTCTCTGTTTCCTGGCTGCTCTGAGGAGAGCAGCTTTTCTCCCACGATATCCTATCTCACCAGAGGCCTAGAAGCCACGGATCCAGCTGAACATGGACTGAAACCTCAGATCTAAAAATAAACCTTTCTTCAAGTTGTTTTTCTCAGGGTTTTTGTTACAGTGACACAAAGTTAACGCACTCTGCCTTTTTGTTTCACTGGGGTGGGATGGTGAATGGGTGGAATGATGCCAGGGACATCTTGTTTCCTCTGTCTGCTGGTTCACATGCTCATTAATCTCCTCTAGTCACACCTAGTAACCAAGCTTCCCCCACTACCTGGCATCCCTCAGCTGTCAAGCTGACATGAAAATTATAACACATGCTTAGTAGGTTCCAGACACTTTGCTTTGTACCCTTATCTGCATATTTTTATTGAATCCCCACAGCACTCAGTGATAGGGACATTAATTATCTTTCTACTGTATTATGGAAGAGGAAACAGATTTAGCAAGATTATACTAACCGGCCCAATGTCACATTGGCAGTGTGTGGCAGTTAGGATTTAAATTTCGATTTCTTTGACTCTGGAACCTCAACCCTACCACACATTGTCTATGCTCTTGGTCTTCAACCCCTCCCTGGGGAAGAAGTACCCTGCACGATTACATAGGTTCCCCAGTGTTCAGGAGTGCTCTGAGACTGTGCCTGAGGCCACAGCTCCCCTTTCACCCAAGGAACCCTTATTACCTCTCCCGAATGCTGGATAGTAGGAAGACACAAAGTGCAGGGCTGAAAACTTCTCAAGGTGACCAAAAAGGACAAATGTAATGACACGTAAATTATATATAAACTGAAAAATTAGACCGTATTGAAAGAATCATCCTGCCAGGTGCAGTGGCGCACACCTGTCATCCCAGCAACTCCGGAGGCTAAGGCAGGAGGATCGTGAGTTCAAAGGCAGCCTCAGCAATTTAGCAAGGTGCTAAGCGACCCAGTGAGACCCTGTCTCTAAATAAAATACAAAATAGGGCTGGGATGTGGCTCAGTGGTTGAGTGCTGCTGAGTTTAATCCCCATTACCAAAAACAAACAAAACCAGAGAAATCATTCTTATGAAAAACACAGCTAAGAAACAGATTAAAGTGCAGAATATTTACTTTGCTTAAATCTTAGTGTTTAATCAGTACAAAGAAGTTGTCTTTTATTTGCTTTAATATTAAAAAACACATTGGTCACAATGGAATGAAGGTTGTGGGAATGTGGAGGAGATGATGAGTGACCACGCTTGTGTGGGAATAAGTTGGATGCAGGAAGAGAGGTGGTACTACTGTAGGGGGCCGTGGGGCCGAGGGGTCTGTCTGGAGGGTAGTGAGCTGGCTGAGTGATGAAGTCTCCCGTCTCTGTATCAGGGTAAACAAGAAACCACCAGCAATTGCTTGCACTGACATTTGAACACATTTTTACACTGCCAGGCGTGCCAACATGGCCAGTTTTAAAGACTGAAGCATCTTGTTTGGGAGATGAAGTTGAAAATGTAACGATGAAGACTTCTGGAAGCATATGCTCATGCCAATGTTTGCTGGCAGGATTCAAATAAGCATTTTAATGTCACGAGTAAGTCTCGGGGATGGATAAGCCAGAGCGTCTTTGTGGAACACATTTTTACTCCACATCGGCGGTTCTCAAAACTTTTCTACACTCCAAGTAATTCGGGAGTCCCAGACCCTTCATGTCCCCCAGAGCCGTCTCAAGAGGTGTCCCTCTTTTCTCTCCAGCCCAGCAGCAGGCACGCAGGGGTGGGTGGTGACATGAGGGAGGGGAAACTAGAAAAAATGTTTATGGAATAGTGACAATAATCCCTGCTCAGAGCAGCACTTGGGACAAAAGAAATTTAACCAAGTTTATTTGAGCAAAAATTCACAAATTGAGCATCACTCAAAACTAGAAGAGGCTCAGTGAGCCCCTCTCTAGCAGTGGAGCAGAGAGCTTTTGTGGACCAAATGTGGAAGCAAACTTCAGAAATCACTTGAAGGGCCACAGCTAGGCTTGGTATCTGGGTATTAGTCAATGGGAGGTCCCCAGTTATGTAACCTGTGTGCTGGTTGGTGGTTTGTGATTGGCCAAGCCTTGGATTTTAAGGGGTTTTTTGGTTTTGTTCTTTTTCTATGGAGGGTCTCCTGTGGGGCCCAGGATGGTCTCCAACTCCTGGGCTCAGCTGATCCTCCTGCCTCAGCCTCCCAGGTAGTTGGGACTCCAGGCATGCTCCCCCACACCCAGCCAGGGTTTTGTTTTTCAAATAAGTCAGTTCCAAAAAACACTTCCAAGTTCTAATTTGCTCACGTAAGATCTGGAAGGACAGAAAGAACCTTGGGGTAATGGACCCTCTTATGTGCTTCAATATTTCTCAGAAAACCATGAGAAAGGCCAATAGGGATTCTGTGCAGGGTAGATCAACAGAATTTTTTGAGCCAGAAAGTTCTTGAGGGAACCTTGCTAATATAGGAGAGATCGAATTCTTCTTCGGTGAAGTTGGAGTAGACGTCATTTTTCTTATTGCTTCTACTAAGTACATTACGTTGTCAAAGGAAAAAAAAAATAACAATTTAGGTTAAAGATCTTAGTTGGCTTTATTTTCTGTTCCAGAATTGAACACCACTTCATTCCATAACATAGAACGAGTGTTCTGATGGGCTGAGCAGAGGAGATGGGTTTTACAGAGAAGTGCTTCAATAAAGCAGAAGCAGGGAAAAAAGTGGTCTGGTCATTTGAAAGTCACTGTCCTCCTTGCAAGGTGGTGACGGGCAGACAGAATATTTGGAAGATGACTGCCGGGTTAATGGCAGGCTACTTCCAGTTACCTATTTTGCATACGGATTAAGGCACAGGGAATTTCATGACCATGCCAATTAAAACTGGCCTGTTTGGGATTTGTGGCTGTGACCGCTCTAATCCTGATTTCCTGGAAGTTCGGATAAACAGCATGGTGTCAGCAGAGTGAGGTGGAACTTCACCACTAGCGCCCCATCTTGATTTGTAGCCTGGCCTGTGCAGGAGCTCAGCCCAAACAATGGCCTCCCATGATGTTCATTCAGTACTGTGTAAGGTGCATTTAATATTACGTACAAGAAGATTCTGAGAGGTGCAGAGAGGAGGGCAGACAACAAAGGACCCTGGGACAAGGAACAACGGGATGAAGTGTTGAGGGCCACAGCCGAGTCGGGATGACGCATGGCATTTTTGCCAGAAGTAGTGGTTGAGAGGTGACACCAGCGAGTTCTCGCGGAGTTCTCGTTGAGTTCCAGTTGAGCTCTCGCGGGGATTCCTGGAGAGTTCCCATTGGTGGGGGAAGTGCCGGAGGAGGGATATTTTCCGGTTGCTGGTTCCTGGATGAGCCACGTGGCGTTCGGGAGGATTCCCCGGGAGCGTGTGTGGAGTGTGCTGGTGGAGTTCAGAAATAAAGTTTGTTCCTGCTTCAGTGGCTCGTGATTTGTGCCCAGCCAGACTGCAGCAATGGCGAGTTCTCTGGGTTTTCTTTTTGCCTCACATATCTCAGACTCAGAGCCAAGGAAGCCAGCAACTATAAAACTTTAACAGGTGCCACAGTCCGGCTGCAGCAAACTAGCCGGGGCGGGGGGGGGGGTGACGAGCAACTTGTGTACATTGATACAGCAGGAGTGGGAGCCGTTTATTGTAGTGTAAGGGTCCCGCGAAACGTCGGAGAAAGAGACCACCAAGTGACCACTCATGCAATTGGCAGAAGGGGGGATTTATTGAACCAGCATGCTGGGGCTCCGTGCCCACTCAAGAAGGGAAAGCAGCCCAGAGCCCCGAGCAGGGGCTGAGCACTGCTTAAGTACACATTTTGGGGAGGGCGGAGGGCTTTGTATACATCAGAACAAATCATCATTAGGCACGGGAAAATTGAATAACAACTCCTAAACATGATTGGTTCATTCATTGGCGGGAACAGGTCAGGCTGGAGTGATAGGTCATTCCTAAGGAGGGGGTTACATTTAAACTGATTGGTCCAGGCCCTGCAATGCCTGCGTGCAACCACACAGACCCCTTCAGTTATTAAACAACCAGACAATCAGGGGAAATGTTTACTGGGCGGTTCTAAGCATTGTCTTAACAGTTAACTCAGACCTTGCAGCTTAGAAACTTTTACAACACTCAGTCTTTTACCCTTTAACTTTTACGCTTTAACTTCAATTTCTTTTACCCTTACAGTAGGACAGGAGGGGTATATATACATTCCACACAGCTTATCTTAATTAACATAAACTAGATACAGCAGTCAACCAATAAGGAATCTCCACACTAAATGGCTCGATGGCGTTACTTCACAAACCACTCCCTCTGCAAAATGCCAGGCGCCATCCTGACTTGTTTACAGACTCTAACATTTCCCCCTTTTGTTTAATTTAAATAACGACCATAGTGGTTTTTACACAAATACCATAAATGATCTGCTACAAGCAGAAGGGGAGGATACAAAATGCCACAATACCAAGTCAATTGATGGCTCCATGCAAGAAGCCCTTGGAAAAATTATACAAGCAATGACACCGTTAGCAAAGATACCGAGTTACAATTTGTTGTAGATTACAGTTTGTTGTCTCAGTCCAGGTAAAGCAGTGTCTCAATAGATTAACTCACAGTCCAGGTAAATCACAGTCCAGGTAAGTTCACAGGCAGCTAGCTTAAATCACAGTCCAGGTAAGTTCTGCAGGCAGCTAGCTTGATCCGAAGTCTCATCCGGTTTTCAGCAACACTGGAAATTCTTCCACCTTCATCTTCACCGGTACTGGGACGAAGGCAGGAACTTTGGCAATGCTGACTAAAGAAAATCCTGAAGCATTCCACTAAGAAAACAACCTTCTGAACAATTTAGTACATTATCTCAAGTTTTTTTTTTTTTGTTTTTTTTTTACATTTGAAATAAGCCTTAATAGTGCTCATTACTCATTAGCTTTTAGGTGTGGGAGAACCATTGTAGTTACTGGCCTTGGAAATGATCAAACTTCAGGGATGAGGGCCCTCTTCTGCCTGGGGAGTGTTCTGGACTCAAATTGCCACTGGGCACAGGGAGCAAGAGCCTGCGAGACTGTGCCTCCGGGTCAGGTTTGGATTTGGGCTCTCGCAGTGGCGTCCCGCTCCCTGGGCCGGGGGCAGGGAAGAGCCGGTGCCGCTGCTTGGAAAGTCCTTGCTGCGCCATGACCAGCTTGCGCATGTGGCAGCCTCCGCGTGGCTTCACGCACCCTCCGGTAACGAAAAGTATTCAGTAATAACCTTTTGCTGCAACTTTTTTCCTGATAATCCTTTTTCTTCTGAACTCTTTTCTTTTTTCTGACTAGAGTTCCTGGGCTTCTATCAACACATGCCCTAACTATTCTTGGTTCCACTGGGGTGCCTCCTTCCCTTATCAATTTACCTAACACCCCTTCCATATTTTTATCACAAAGACAATACAATACACTGAGACAAAACAAGACACAAACATACAGTATCAATGCTTTCCATTTTCTCGAAATGGCCATTTTTCCTCTCGCCCTATCTTCCTAGGGACGAGCAGATTTGCTCCCGTCCTATCTACGGATGGGCAGCTTTTTTTCGTCACTTACCCCCAGTGTCCCGGGGCTCCCTGTAATGGGCCACCATCTGCCGCAGTCCAGCTGTAGCAAACTAACCGGGGGGTGACGAGCAACTTGTGTCGATTGATACAGCAGGAGTGGGAGCCGTTTATTGTAGGACAGGAGGGGTATATATACATTACTGAATACACAGCTTATCTTAATTAACATAAACTAGATACATCAGTCAACCAATAAGGAATCTCCACACTCAATGGCTCGCTGGTGTTACTTCACAAACCACTCGCTCTGGCAAAATGCCAGGCGCCATCCTGACTTATTTACAGACTCTAACAAACAGGCACAGGCAAAAACAAAACAAAACAAAAAAGGCCAATCCAAAAAGATGAAAGCACCAGGAGAAGGACGGCACAGCAAGAGAAAATATTTAGACAATAACTGCTGGAGCCCGGACACCACAGAAAACTCTGTGGCCCCACCCCTCGTCCAGCCCACAAAGCCAGGTGGAGACCCCAGCCTTCCACCCTCACCAGGCTGAATCAGGTACTAAGGTGGCCCCCCTGTGGGGGCCAGGACTTTGATCCCACAGCATGGTGTAATAAAGCCTCCCCTGCCACCGTGTGCATGAAGACCAAAGGAGAACAAGCACTTCTTCCCCACCAGGCAGGAACGAAACTCCTGCCCCTACTCACTCAGAAGAGGCTTCCTGGAGAGCCAGGGCCCTCGTTACCACCCAGATGTAAGGAGGCCACCCCACTCCCCTGCCACCCCCAAGCCAGGAGAGGCCACAGGGGGCTCTGCTGACAGTCTCAGCCAGGGTGGTATCAATTGCAGCTTAAAGAAGTAGCTCAATGGGAGATCTTGTTAAAGTAGAGTTTAAGGACAATATCTGCAAACCACAGATCTGACAAAGTAATATCTAAAATATATAAAGAAATCTCCAACTTCTGTAGTTAAAAAAAAAAAGAAAACTTAGCAAATATACAAAAGACATGGACAGACATTTCACTGAAGAGATGTGCAGGTGGCAAATAAGCGCGTGAAAATGTGTTCACCATCATTAGCCGTTAGGGAAACGTGAGTTTAAAGCCAGAGCTCACGCATCAGAGTAACTAAAATGAGGAGCAACCACAGGAGCAGCTCCTGAGGAAGTGGAGAAAGCCCATCACTCACGCATGGGGGGTGGGAGTGGGAAAGTGGTTCACTCCGAAAGGACTCCACCCTGGAAAAGTCTGGCAGCTTTTTAAAACATGAACTATGCAACTATCTTATGACCCAGCAATCACACTCCCAGACATTTGCCCCAGAGAAAAGAAAACATATGTCCATATACAACCCGGTCATGAATGTTTATGGCAGTTTTATTTTCAGTATCTCAGAAAGGAAATGTGGAAGTTTAATAGGACCCTAATAGTCAAAGAGCATTTGTCCAACATGAGCTCTTTAACAGAAGGATGGGCCAGAGGACCCTGAAGTTTACTTCAAACCTAAAATGCTATGATTTTATGCAGAGAATCCTCTCCTAGGATCAGGAAAGAGAGCAAAAACCCAGTGTCTCTGACTTGTATGAGTGTCACCTAAAGGCCAGGAGAGACAAGTGTGGAGACGGGAGGTCACCCCCACTGACCTGTGACCCACTACGCTGAGAGTCCACGGAAGGTCACAGACCAGGATGAGGCAGAACTGTAAGTGAAGGTTAAAGATTGTTCCTGGAGCCAGAGGTGGCAAGGATGAGGTGTGTGCTTTGGAAATAAGAAGGGACAGAGACCTGCAGTCAGGGTGGGGAGATGGGGTGGTTCAAGGTCATTGGGCCACCAGGTGAAATAGAGCTCTTTTTTTTTTTTTTTTTTTTTTTTGCAGAGCTCAATGGTGCTTTATGGTCTCTCTCCAAAGTTTCCAACCCAAGTTCTTTATTATTTTACGCTGAGAGTTTGTTCCAGTTTCTTACTAAGTGTGTGGGTGATTACAAGTCCCCGCCTGTGCCCTTTCTAATAGAGTCATTTCTGCTTAAAGGAAGAAAGCATGACCCGGGTTCACTTCTGAGACTTGTTTTTTAGTCCTGGTCTCAGATGCTTCAATGAAGCAGCATCTAGAATATGGGAGGAGGGCAGGGAGAACGTGGCTCATGTGAAATCCTTGAAATGTGTTGCCCTTCTCTTCTCCTCTGTGTGCTCAGAGACCTATTTCACCTGTTTTCTTCAGCTTCTTCTCTCCTAGGGATATAGATACAGATACAAATATAGGAGGAATATAGATAGAGACATAGGTCTATATAGAGGCAGAGCTACAGTTGGAGATAGGGACATAATATTTAAAGCCTAGGTTTTGCCTGCTTTTTCTTCTCAATAGAAGCTGAATTTACCTGGTGGAGTAAATTTACCTGTGTGGGGTGGAGCTTATTGTATATGTCTGGTTACATTGTACGATTATTGACAATCAAAGTGCAGGCTATCAGCTCCTCTGAGTCCTTTATTTGATTCAAGTCTTTAGATTTCTGCCCACCACTGGGCAACAGCACCATCAATTTCCTCTTAGTTGATTAGACTCCATTGTAACCATCCCCATCGTCAACCAATATCTGCTAAGGATTTCAGAGATTTCAGAGCATTGTTGTACAGGGAAAGCATCGTATTAAGACATCGTACTAAGACTCCTACAAAATTGTAGGAGTGTGTGGACACAACGTTAGAGAGAGAGGATTCTAACTCCAGTCCCAAGAACTGTGGATTCAAAAGCAAGTGTCCAAGCGCCCTCCAGTGGTGCACACAGCACACTACCCCCACGGCAACCTTCTTCCAGAGCAAAGATATTGGCCTGAGGAAGCCTGGTTATTTGAATCCCATTCTCAGCTTCTTCCAGAAACCCTGAGGTTCTGACAGCAAGTGGCACGTGAAGATTAAAGTTACTTAAAAGATGCTGCTGGCATCCAGGGCCTGGAATAAATAATGATTACCGTGAGGCTGAATGAAACAGGGTGACTTCTGGTGTGTGTTGGCAATAGCATCCTTGGCATTTCTGGCCAGTCCTGCCAGAAAAAATGAGTTCTAGTAGCAGACTTTAAAGTCCTTAAAGACTTATTGGTATATTACACAGTGACCCAGAGCAAGCATGTCCTCTAAGCCACTTCTTCAGTTTCATGACAAATAATTAACTACCTACAATGACCAAGAACTGTTTCTTTCTGAATTCCTTGAGAAATGCAAGGTTTCATTTTGGATAGTCAAGTTCATCTGGCCCAGGTAACAAGACGGCACAATTTTCTTTAATATTTTAAAAGCCTGTGGGGGCTACGGAAGATCCGGGGGCTGAGAATGACTGAGTCCATCAGGCACTACGCGATGTTTTGGAAATAATTCAGACCTGAAAGTGTGGAGATTCTAGCAGTAGCATTACCTCTACCATGATGGGTGTCTTTGGGCAAGTGCTTTAACTTCCCCGTTCATCAATGAAAGGATGATTGGGCTAATAATTTCTAAGCTTCTTCATCTCTAAAATAATTCATTCACAAAAAAATCATTTGGTAGAGTTCTATTTTGAAGTCATATTTTTTGGTGTCTTTCTTTGTTTTTTGAGACAGGGTCTCACTCTGTCACTCAGGCTGGCCTGGAACTCCTGGGCTCAAGCAATCCTGTCTCAGCCTCCTGAGAAACTGGACTACAGGTGCGCACCACCAGGCCCCAGTTGGCTTTCTGTGTGTGTTTCCTTCAACCCCGAGCCCCTCCCTTCAGCCCATCCTAAGTAGAGATCAATGTTCAGTTAACTGGCTTGCTGATCTAAGGTGAGGTTAGCTCCACCAAATGGGGAGCAACTCAAAGCAGGAAGAAAGGCCAAGAAAGGTAGAGCTGCAAGCTCTCAAAGAGAAGTGGGAAGAACTTTCCAGCTTAGGAGTAAAGACCCAGAGACGAAGGGCCTGCACCAACTCACTGCTACAGCCCTGGCTGGGCACAGGTGTCTCTCCAAGACAGAGCTGGGGGTGCGGCTGCCTCATGTGGGGCATGAAGAGCTAAAGAGAACAAGTTGGGACATCTCCGTGAGAGGAAGGGCGGAGAGCACGCAGCTTTGGTGCAGGTATCCTGAAGAGTGTTAATGCTAGGGACAAAGATTATCAGTCGATAATATTTTAGAGTTATTTGCTGTTTCCTTTTTAAATTAGAAAGTAGCTTTTGGCTATTGAAATAATTTTTTTTTTGTCTTGATTAAATCAATTGTCTCCTAAGAATTTAAGGCTCGGGCAACCTCTGAGAACTCTTCCAGATGTGAAATATGGTTATTCTAAGACTTTTCAAAGCTCAGTTTATTATAAGTTGGGTCTGAAGTTAGCTTCCACTGTGCCAGAATTTTACTATCTGAACAATTACTTAAAACATGTCACTCACCACCTGCAACAGGGAATCCCCTCTTTGGTACGACTGGGTTGTGTGCAACAGGGTTAATCACTACATTTTCATGTATAACTATTGGCCAGAGGCAGGGCAGGTGCCACAGTGAAATTTAACATTGATATAAAAAAATATGTTCAAAGTCTTTATGGTGGTGCACGCCTGTAATCCCAGTGGCTAGGGAAGGAGGATCCCAGGTTCAAAGCCAGCCTCAGCAACTTAGCGAGGCTAAACCTAGTGAGACCCTGTCTCAAAATATAAAATAAAAAGGGGGTGGGGATGTGGCTCAGTGGTTAAGCACCTTCAGGTTTAATCCCCAGAACCAAGAAAAAGTTCAATGAATTTTATTGGATGCCATCCAAAACCAGTAAAAGTAGTTTTGAATTTGAATTTGGTCCTGGGCAGAGGACCAAATGCACAAAGCAGCAAGAAATCTCCAGCTAGCTTCATCACTAAACAGGAAGTGCTTCAGGTAGCTTCATTACTAAACAGGAAGTGCATCGATGTGCTCTTGGGTAAGGGCTCAAGTTTTCCCAGTTGGGCTTCTTACAAGCCAGGAGTTTATTTGACATTGTTGTTTTGTGTTTAAGGAGGGGCTGAAAAAAGGCAGAGCAGTCACTACAACCTACCTGGCTTGGAAAACAGGCACTGTTTCCAGAGCGACAGGGAGGACACTGTGGATTTGTGGAGGGCAACCTAAGAGGTGAGAGAAAGCAGAGGAAGAGGTCAGGTTGCAGGCTGAGTGAGAAATGGGAGGCGCCTTTGGAGCCCTTCCACGCATGCGCAAGCCCACCGCCTCCCCACCGTGCGCCCGCAGCCCCTCCAGCTCACAGGACTGTCTTGCTTGCATTCTCTTTTCTCCCACAAAATTTCAGCTCAGGAAAAGATATGCGACATTGAAAATCCTTGCTTCTCACAGGGGTTTTGTGTTTTAACAGGAGGGAAAAAAAAATGATCTTCCAGCAGAGCTTCCCCAAGGAGGGTAACTGCAGCCCCCCAGGGCTCTGATTGGAAGGAACCCAAGACGCGGAGAGTGGAATTTATGTGGGGGTCCGCTTTTAACCTTCAACCTGTTGCATGTATTTTCACATAACTTGTGAATTCATCTGAGTTCACTTTCAGATGAAGTAATGTCAACAATTTTATTTTTTTTAAAGCTCCTATTTATCTATTTATCAGATGATTTGTGCCAGTCACAGTGGTGAAGGATACACACACATTACCTTACTTAAATCTTTTCAGTACGTCCTTTGAGGCAGGTGTTAGCATTACCTGTGCTTTTATATAAGAACACACGTTCAGAATGGATGTGGCATTTGCCTCAGGTACCACAGTAACAAGTAGCAAGGCTGTGTTTCAAAGGCAGGAGCGTCCTGTCAACAGAATGACCTTGAAAATTGGGATTTATGGGTAACAAAAAGCCATGAGAGATACCCAAAATGTAATTAGCTGACATTTTAATATCCATTAAGAGTAGCACAGTCTTAGGAGGAAGAAAGTTTATGAAAACATTGCAGGAGTCTGTTAAGTTCAGAGACCTTTGGAGCTGGCCACCAAGGACATCTAAAGGTCTTAGGAGGAACAAATAAAATCAAGGAATCAGTTGGATGGAAACTACAGATTCCCACGGGCAGACCAGATAGTCCCAGGACACCGAGCCACATGGGCAATAGGTCAAGCCCTCAGGTGGCAGGCTCCTGTTACAGACCTTCAGCAGAACTCAGCATTCTCCATCAGGGTTGCCGTCAAGGAGGCCAACACGTTCCCAGCCAAATTCTCGGGTTGTTTTGCAACCTCTTGTAAGCTAAGAATTTGTCCAAAAAATTACCTGGGAAGTTTTTGCAGACTAAATATTTGTGACCCTGAATCCACATACTGAAGCCCTAACTCCCAGGGCAGATACAGCAGGAGTAAGGGAGTGATTAAGTTAAATGAGACTATGAGGGAGGGGCCCTGATCCAATAGAATTAATGCCCTAGTAAGAAGAAACAGGAGAGAGTTTGCTCATTTTCTCTCTCTCAACCATCTGAGAACACAGAAAGAAGGTGGCTTGTCTACAAGCCAGGAAAAGACAGCCCTCATCAGGAACAAGTCAGCTGGAACCTTGATCTTGGAGTTTCTAGCGTCCGTAACTGTGAGAAAGCACACTTCTGAAATGTGTGTTGCTCTTGTGGGCTCAGGTAGGAAATCATGATTCATCAGGCTTCACTGCAGTAAATAAATCCCTTTGGATAAAGGCGTGTCAGGGGTATGTGGGCACCTGTGGTTTTAAAGGGGAACCCATTCCCACCAGTATGTTCGACTTCCATCCCCTCTCTTTTCTGAAACTGATCTGCCTGAGAACAGGAGTGATGGAGGGCTGGTTCCCTTTATCCCCTAGAACTTTTACATGTACACAGTGTACCTCTCCTGCCCCAACAATCCTTTTGCAATGCCACCAGGGACTCTGAAATAGTCACATGTAAGTTGGAAATGTGTTTGGGTACAAACCTCTTATTAGCTTTAGTTTCTAAGTTTTTTCTTTCAAGATAAAGGTATCGGCAATGCAGATCATTCTAAGTTAATGCTTGTGGTGAATCACTGCTAGATTTGTTAAACAAAACCAACAGGAAGCCATTGGCTTGGAGCGAGCTCCTGCACCAAGTTTCAGCAGACCAGACCAATATGAGGTCACTGATGTTCACGTTCCTGCTGTCAGACAAACTAAGCTGTTTATCTGCTCTTCCAGAAATCAGAAGTGAGAGAGAACAGCAAATCCCCAAATAGGCCGGTGTTACCCAGCACGATACGGAAGTCCCCTCTACTTTAACCTTTACAGGGAACGTGACTTTGAAATGACCAATCTGCTTTTCGTTTCTTTATTTCTGCCGTGCTTGGCTCTTTCCTGACTATACAGCCAACCTCCTCTGCTCAGCTCATCAGAATACCCACTCTAGTTTATTATCTGGGTGTTACCAGATTCCCACATCACAAATAAAAACCAATTAAGATCTTAAATGGAATGTGTCGATCTTTAAATCTAGTGTAAGATTTTTTTTCCCTTGTGTTAATTTCATCTTTTGACAGACTTTTAACACACAACCCAGGAGTTTAAATAATGGAATGACATTGGCACAGTAAAACCACTGATGTTCTCAAGTGCCCATGTGGCCACAAAGTTTCCCATAACTTCTCTCTATAAAGAAATACAGTAACAGGAATGGACTCAACACTGAACTCTGTCTCCTTCTAGCAATAAATAATACTCACATCAATAGTAGGGGGCGGGGATAAAAGCCTCGTTCACTTATGGAGGACTTCGTGTGAGTTCTGCATCTTTCCTTTTGACCTTGTGGACGTCTGCCCTGACCCAGATCCCCCCTGAAGTTAGATGTGGCCATAGGATTTGAAACAACCAGAGAGGTGTGAGTGGAAGTGATAGGGGTCATTTCCAGGCAGAGCCCTCAGAGCTACTGAGCCACTGCCCTGTCGCTTTCTCCTGCCCCCATGATCACGGACGCACACATTGAGATGAAGCTTCCAGAAGCCTGCTCCTGGAAGTGACCATGATGAGCAAAACCACTTGCTGCCTGGAAAGATCCTCGCCTTCCATTTGGTCCCCGGTATATATCCAGCCTGCTGAGATCCATACCGTCTCAATAAAAGGTGCATCTCAAAGAAATCTTACTTTCATGGTTCGATAATTACTTGTATATGTAATTTACTTAGATCATTTTGATCAATTGTGTCTAATGAAAGTTGTAACTGCAATCCAACCCTAAGGAAAGGTTTAACAATTAGATCAAAAGAAAAAAATTAGCAATTGAAATCATTATGGCCACAGAAAGTAATGAAACATTAATTTCAATTTATATGATTTTTGTGTCAGAGAAGCATGCAATCGATGATAAGGAAGAGCCTCTGTCCCAGTGCAATCTACTTCAGAACGCTTGAAGTGAACCACAGGAGAATGAATTCCTGAGGGGGCATGGAATGGAAATGGAAGCTCAAGGACAAAGAGAACAATATAAAATTTCAACTTTAAAAGTAGTTTTCCATATTTCTAAGTGAGTAATGGTGTATTCTAGGGAAGTACGGTATTCATTTTAATGTGATTTTTTTTGTTTTTCTGTTTTTTTTTTTTTTTTTTTTTTTTTNTTTTTTTTTTTTTTTTTTTTTTTTTTTTTTTTTTTTTTTTTTTGTACTGGGACTTGAACTCGACCACTGAGCCACATCCCCAGGCCTATTTTGTATTTTATTTAGAGACAGGGTCTCATTGAGTTGCTTAGCGCCTCGACGTTGCTGAGGCTGGCTTTGAACTTGCGATCCTCCTGCCTTAGCTTTCTGAGCTGCTGGGATTACAGGTGGGCACGACCATGCCTGGCTAATGTGATGTGTTTTTAACATGATATGACTGCTTTGCTGGACATTAGCTAGAGATTGCATCTTTTGCAATTTCTAAAACTATGATTAAAGATTTTAGATGTCAATTAAAAATATGTAGTGAAATAGTTTTATACAACTTGAGTGGAATATTTGAACAAAACATTGGAAATGACAATTGTGATCTATCGAGGTAGTTTTCTCACCTTTGGCACTGCTGATGGGTTGGGCTTTCTAATTCTTTGTTGTGGAGGGTGCTCCTGTGCACTGCAGGGAGTTCAGCAGCCTCCCCAGCTTCCAAGTCATGAGTCTGAAGTCAAGAGTTGTCAGAAAACGTTGGTAATGACCTTGAGGATCCTTCAGCCCCATTGTCTCTCCTCTAAGCTTCAGAGAAGTGTCCAGGAAGTGAGAACTTACACCTGCACCTGTTGACTCATTTTCCTGCTGGCCCCTGAGGGACATGTGAGTTTGTGACCTCTGGTGCAAGCTGAATCCAGTTCTACTGGAGAATGAGGAACTTGAGCCTTGCACTACTACTGGTTGTTTTATGCTAAGTACAGAGAAACCAGCCTCTACCTCAGAGCAAAGCCTGTCCAAGGAAGGGGGCATGACCCTTGTCCTTGGAAAGACCCACAGAGCACTCCTAGGCACATACCCACCCTGCTGAGTTGTTTATCTACAAATAACAGGAGAGATCTGCAGCATCAGGTGTCCCTGACTCAGTCAGGCTAGGCGAGGACCCATAGCAACCCCCTAGCAACTACCAATCAGCATGAGACAGGGAAATACCTGGGATGCCAGATGACCCTCCCAGTAGTTTATGGTGGTTGATAACATGTTGGGAAACCATGTAGTTCAGCACATACAACCCTCATGGCTAACTGCAGGGCTTCTAGTTTAGATACTGGTCACCACACCTAGGTGGGGGCCATCTGGAATTTCAGATATGTGGATATCTTGGCCTATCTTAGGTGATCACCATCTGTGGCTTTTCCGATAACTGTTTCCACAGAGCTTTTCTGTAGTATTTTCCTGACTTTAGGACTACAGTAGGTCAGAGGTTAAGTTTCAGAGCAAAATGAGGTCCCAAGTAGAATGAGATTGCTTAGGTCTTTCACCAGATGACCTCCCAGTAGTTTATGGTGGTTGATAACATGTTGGGAAACCATGTAGTTCAGCACGTACACCCCTCGTGGCTTAAACCAATCAGTTCAAAAGAATCCCCCTCTTGTACTAACCAATCACCCCTACCCAAATCGTTCCCACCAGTGAATGTGCTAATCATGTTTTAGAGTTGTTGTTTGATTTTCCCGCAGTGTGTGATGATTTGCTAAGAGATGCTATGATGTATGTGGGGTCCCTGCCTTCCCCAAAGAGTGTATAAAACTGCCGCAAACCCTGGGCCTCTCAGCGTCACCAGTTGCTGTGCCCGCAAGGACCCAGCTAGCTCACAATAAACACCTCTTTGCTGCTTACATCAATCTTGGTCTCCAGTGGTCTTTTGGGGGTCCCGAATTCGAGCATAACAGGGGCAGTCACCTATTTTGCTTATTTTGCAGCTGAACCCACATAAGCTGAGCTGCAAGGTCTTCATTCAGCTAAACGTAGGTTGGGGTGGGGGACCTCGTGAGCTTATCAGATGTCTGCAGAAGTCAGATTCAGTGTGGATATTGAGCTGATTTTTATCTGGTCTAAGGGCTGTTTTTCTTGCAGACTTTTTAAACTGCATCCTATGAGGACAAGAAGGACACATGGAAGAAACTAAATTCTTGCCAGTGGCAGGTAGGGTGGTGACAGTAGTTGCACACCTACAATCTAAGCAACTTGGGAGTCTGAGGCAGGAAGATGTCAAATCCAAGGTCAGCCTCAATAACTTAGTGAGACCCTGTCTCAAAATTAAAAGCTTAAAAAGGTCAGGGGATGTGGCTCAGTGGTTGAGTGCCTCTGAGTTCAATCCCTGATACAAAAAAGGACAAAAGAAAAAGAATTATAAGACATCAAAACAGGGTGCGGGGGCTAGGATGTAGCTCAGTGGCAAAGCCCTGGGTTTGACCCCCAGTTCCAAAAAAAAAAAAAAGGATGTGGGAGGGAGACCAGAGCAGAGAGTGTTGAAATCCTCTTGCTTGCTTTCTACTTCTTTCTTCCAATTCTTAGAACCACAAATAAAAAAAAAAACAGTGAATCTGCTCCCAATGTCACCACAGCTTCCCACTGATGTCCCAGGTCACCTTGTCATTGAACACAAGAGTGTGGTCCCAGTACCCAGATGACAACAGATGTAAAAACCATAGCAGGAACCAAAGGGTGGGCAGTGGGCATTTCTGTGGTTTGAATGAGCCCCCCCCACCACAAGAGTTTATGTGTTAGATACATGGTCCCAAACACAGCAGCACCAAGAGAGGAATCTCTGGGGGGGGGGGG
>NW_025999913.1:11891600-11902208 GCF_001458135.2 Marmota marmota marmota
TGATATATATATATATATATATATATATATATATATATATATATATATATACACACACACTCAATGGAATATTACTCAGTTTTAAGAAAGAGAGAAATCATGGCATTTGAGAATAAATGGATACAGTTGGAGAATATAATGCTAATCGAAATAAGCCCATCTCAAAAAATCAAAGGCTGAATGTTTTCTCTAATATGGATGCTAATTCACAATAAGGCAGGGGTGCACTAGAGAAGAATAACATTACCTTAGATTAGGTAGAGGGAAGTGAAGGGAGGGGAGGGGAGAGGATGTGGGGATAGGAAAGATAGTAGAATGAAATAGATATTATTACTTTCTGTATATATGTGACTGCATGATCAATGTGATTCTACAACATGTACCTTCAGAAAAATGAGAAATTATATCCCATCTATGTATGATATATCAAAGTGCATAAATGCATTGTAATGTCATGTCTAACTAATTAAAACAAATAAATTTAATTTTTAAAAAAAGAAATTCCCAAGGACTCCAACACCTAAATATCTCAAACCAAGTGTTAGGTAAAAGGCCATTTGATTCACTCATTGGCAATTGTGTTCCACAACTTAACAAAATGCTGCAAGGTGATGTGCAGAATCACATCAAGCAGCTGTGTAATAGTAATAAAAGCCAGGCCAGGTTATCATACAGCATTATTTGCAGGTTAGAAGTCATTCACAAGTTGCGAATAAATACCAGATAACATGTGCCCATCAGGGTGGGAGAACACCTGGGGTCTGCCTTAACTGGCAAAAAAAATTTCTGCCAATAGCAGGAATCTTCCATTACAAAAAGAAAGTGACCCTGCCCTATGCTTGGGACCTGATGGGTCCCCAAGGTGTGTGGGTTGGAGGGTGGAGCCCCCGGAAGAGGATATGAAGAGCTGGTGGGACCTTTAGAAGTGAGGCCTAGGGGAAAGTCACTGGGTCACTAGGATGCTACCCTTGGGAGGAAGTAAAATAGTTCTCACAGTCAGTTCTCATGAGAGAGTTGTAAAAGAGCAAGATGGGCCCTCCTCACTCTCACCGTGTGATCTCCCTGTAGTCTGTGTTCCTGTCCTGATGCCATCCACCATGAGGTACTCACCAGAGCCCAGCTGATGCTGGTGACATCCTTCTGAGCATCCAAAATGATGAGCTAAATTGATCTCTCTCTCTCTCTCTTTCTCTTTCTACCTACACACACACGTTATCTAGCCTAACAATATATAATATATATATAATACACATTGTATTATATATATATAATACACATTGTATTATATATATACACATTGTATATATATATATATATAAATACATTGTATTTATATATATATATATATGTATTTATATATATAAATGTATTTATATATATAAAATATATTATATATATATATAAAATACAAATATATATATAATATATATTATATATATAAAATACAATGTTTATATATACATTATCTAGTTTCAGGTATTTTGTTATAGCAATAGAAAACATACTAATGCTATATAGTGCTAGTTAAAGAATACTGACTGGCCAGATCAGAGAAAGCAAATCTGCAACCCTATTAAGCAGCACTCACTCTTTTTAAGTCACTAGATCCTTCTACCCTAAAACTTTCTCATTCACTAGATCCCTGAGTGAAATCTTTGAGGACAGGTTGAGAACTTACCTCATTTATGGAATCCGCTTGGTGACTCCAGTCAACAATGATTTATTGAGTTCTTGAGTCTTTTGCCTTAGAGAATCCCTTCGCTGAATGGTGCTGTGTGTTAACCTGCATGGAAGAATGTTTTAGGAGTCATGTGATATTCCTCCTGCTTCTCTTGCAGCAATGGTGACCATCCACTCTGTCACATGGTGTTCTCTGTACCTGGATCATGATGCCAATGGCTTTCAAATCTCATTTCAGAAACAGGAAAAAAACTAGGATTTTGCAAGTTCTATAAATTATAAACCATATTTATGAACACTGAATTCTGGGGCTAATCATTTTTCTCTCACAATATGAGTCCTGAGAAATCTGAGTGTCAAATGTCTGGATCTTTTTTAGCATTTCTGTGTAGTAATTTACACTGGCTTTGGTTATTTGTGTATTATGATTTTCATTTCTCATTAACTATCTATCTATCCATCCTTTGGAATAGGCTCTTCAAAATTTGGTATGCCAGCTCAAATCCCCAAGTTCATGGAGAATCCAGTTAGAATGCTTGTTTACAACATACAAGGGTCATTTCTCTGCAAATGGTCATAGCAAGGTGAACAATTTCTTCCCTCCAACAAACTGGCATTGCTTCAGAAGGACTAAGCTGGGAGTAGGAAATAGATAATTAAATATTTTATATTGAGGAGACACATTTTTTTAAAGTGGCTTTCCACACTTCGGGGTGACTTTTTTATTTTGGTAAAATTGCATAATGACATTTTGGCCAATGATTAGCTGCATATACAACAGGGGTCCCACAGGAATGTATCACCTCGTGATGCTGTTGGCATCTTAGTTTGCCTACTGCACTCAGTGATGTTTGCCCAATCATGAGTCACCTAAAGATCCATCTCTCTCCATTGTTTGGTGCATGATTGTATAAGTAACATAAATTTCATCATTTTGACAATTTTAAGTGTACAATTCACACATTATAAGCATTCTTAATGTTTTGCTACCATCAACACTAACCATCTCTTTTTCATCACCCCCCCCCCAAAATTGTAGCTCCTTGTCAACACATTAAACAAGATGTTATACCCTCCCTGAATCCCTGGTAACCTCTATTTTGCATATCCGTCTCTATAAATATAAAAAGTTATAAGATATTTGTCCTTTATTTCATTTAGCATAATGATTTGAAACTTAATCCTTAATGTTGCATGCATCAGAATTTCATTCCTTTTCTAAGGATGAATAATATTCCATTATACATATATACCATATTTTGTTTATCCATTCATCTATAGATGGACATTTGGGGTATGTCCATTCTTTGGCTACTGTGAATAGTACTATTACAGACACAAGCATACAAGTATCTTTTTGAGTCTCCTCTTTAAATTCCTTTGGGTATACCCAGAATAGGAATTGTTAGATCATAAGGAAATCCTGATTAGGTTTTTAAGGAACTGTAAAATTATACTCCATAGTGATTGTACCATCTTACATACCCACAAGCAATTCACAAGTGTTCCAATTCCTCGACATCCTTGCCAACACTTACTGTTTTCTTGTCTTTTTAAAATAATAGCCATCTTAATGGGTATAAATGATATCTCCAAAATTTATTTTTAATTCTTTTCTAATTCAGCTTGAACTTTGGCCTTTCTTCAGGAGACAGACAGATGAGAATATTTGCCTAAAGGAAATCTGAAGTCCAGCACACATGGTTTGAATAGCAGTTTTCTTCTTTGCTTCATCTGCATTTGTTTTTAATCCAAGGAGACATTTCTTTGGGCAGGTAGAGGGTAATCATTCAAATGGAAAGGACTGGCAGCCATTTTTAACTAAATGAGACTTCCTTTCAATAGTGACCCAGTGATCATTAATCCATAAACCCAATGGTTCAGTGGCCACTGTGGAGCTGCATTTCCTGGTTAATGATGAGCTAGGTCCTACAGAGCAACCCTCCCTTGAAAAATAAAAGAAATACTGGATTTGAAACAAGAATAATGTTAAGGGTGTTTAGCTGGAAAGATATTAGGAAGCTCAGAGGCTAGGTTTAGGGTGAAAGTCAATACAGCCCCTAGCTAAGTGAAGATTGGGCTGAGGATTATACAGTTTAACAAAGGCACAAAAGCAATATGCATTCAGTAGAAACCACCCTCTAAATTTTTACTTTTGATTTTTCCAGGGCTAGCAACATACCTCATGACACTCGTGGACAAGGCTAGGCAGCAGCAGGCTGTGGCTCCCTGCCAGTCACGTGAGGAGGGAAATGATGGACGCTCCACAGCGGACCATTTCGCTATGTGATGACGGAGGTAGGTAAGGTGTGTTCAATGCATTTTCAATTAGTGGCATTTTCTAATTACAATGGTTTATTGGGACATGATCCCATGGAAAGGCAAGGAACACTTGTACATAGAGAAGTAGGCAAGGTTTTGGTGCACGGGAACTTCTCCCACATCCTGAGAACGTTGCTGACACCTCTCACCTCAACTACGGTTCAGCAGATATGTCAGGTGACAGGGGACAACTCAGGTCCACAGGAGAAGGAGGTCTTGATAGGAATCCTGCCTAGGCTAAATTGGGCCCCCAAAGGATTGCGCTCCCATGGGTAGGATGAAGGGGACCTATATGTAATCCCAGCCCTTCCTCAATACCAAGGCTGGTATAAAGACTGCGGTTGGACCACTAAGCCAAACCAGGGGGGCAGAAAGGAAAAAGGGGGAAAAATTCCTGAGAAGCTGTGGCCTCAGACTTGCCCTCAAAGGAAATGTGACTCTATTTGCAGCTGATTTGTGCACAGCAATTAGGGAGACCAGAAGGCGCTGGAATAAGGTTTCCAATGTGCTGAAGAATTGGAGGCCAAGCCAGAAGTCTTACAGTTTTAGGCCAAAATATATTTCACCACAAGAGTAGAAAAGCTGTCCATGGAAGCAGAACCTGAGAGTTCCTCACTAGCAAACTCACGCTTTCCAACACTGCCTTGGAGTCCTGAGCCCAGATCCCCATTCAGGAATGAAGGGCCCCGGGAGTGCTGTTGGCCCACAGCTATCTGCCTCAGTGGGGATTGCCACAGTTGAAGAGAGTCACCTTGCTCAAAGCCACACTTCCTTCCAGGGAGGTCCAATGGCAAACCAAGGTGAAGAGATAAAGATCCAGTCCCAGGACTGCAATTATGGGTGTATCCAAAGGGTAGGTCCTCCTGTCAGCTTCCCACAGGATCAGCTGGGACCTCTGCTCAGGCTGTGCCTTGGCTCAGCTGCTCCATATTGAGTCCCTTCCTCCCTCAGGAACTCCAGGGCGCTACCTCTAACCCTCCTGCACCCCCATCTTCTGCTCTGTCTGCTTCCCAGGGAACCCCAACTACAGCCTCGTCATTTGCAATATAGAAGAAAGAAATGAAGGGAGGAAGGACAGAGGAAGGGGGGAGGAGAGGGAGGAGAGAAGCCAGGGCAGGAAGGTGGAAGGGCAGAGCAAGGGCATAAAGACAAACAGAAAACTGTCAAGATTCAGTGATCACATGACTTTTAAGTCTACGACATCTACAGAAAATGAGTCCATAACTTAATCTTACAAGGTTACTGGATACAAAAATCAATTGAATTTCTATAATCAACAATAATCAATTAGAAAATAAACTTTAGCCAGCTGCAGTAGCACATGCCTATAATCCCAGTGGCTCAGGAGGCAGAGGCGGGAGGATCATGAGTTCAAAGCCAGGTTCAGCAACTTAGTGAGACCCGCCCCCCCCAGCCACCAAGAACTGACCCTGTCTCAAAAAATAATAAGGGCTAGGGATGTGGCTCAGTGGTTAAATGCCCCTGGGTTCAATCCCCAGTACCAAAAAAGAAAAAAAAAATTAAAATAAGCAAAACTAAACTAAAATGAATTGTTTATGAATACACACATCTATAATGAAGCTGTATAAAAAAAAAAGTAAATAATTTGCCACTTAAAAAGTCATGATGGCGTTCGAGTCAAGCAGCACATGGATGCAGGGGAGAGTTTCCGGATTGCTGCAATCATTCTCTCTCAGCCTGGGTGCTGGTTGCATGGGCACCGGCTTTATGCTATTTTAAAGTTCATATTTAAATTTTGTGTAAGTCAAAGTTTCATTACTGTGACCAAATACCTGACACAAACAACTTGAAGGAAGAAAGGTTTGTCTTGGCTGACTTTTTCAGAGGTTTCAATGCATCCATGGTCCACCGGCTCCAAGGCAGAAACATCATGGTGAAGAGCAAGAGGGAGGAAGCTGCTCAGCTGTCAGCAGCTGGAAAGGGGAGCGCGCATGGGGGTGGGGCAGACACAAAATATGCCCTTCCACGTGCACCCTAGGGACCTATTTCCCAACTCCTACAAAATATTTTCTACCATCCTCCACTAATCCATTTAAATTATTAATCCAAAATGGATTAATCCACAGAGGAGATTAGAGTCTTCATAATCCAACCGTTTCCTCAAAGCCCCACTGAACATTGCTGCACTAAGGACCAAACCTTCAACACAGGAGACTTCAGGGGACATTTTAGATCCAAATCATGATAAATGTCGAGCAGTCTGGGGACTATGTGTTGTATTTCACAGTATGGGACCCTCATCTTGGCTTATCCTTGCCTTTTCATTTAATCCTAGAAACTCCCTGCAACCAATTAGCTCTGATGAGAGAGCACAGTTGTCCTGTGGGGAAACACATTTGTCAGCACATTCTTCTTGGGAATTATTTATTGTAGCTGGGATGCAGGGAAAGCAAGACAGTGACACTCTCAGGCCATTTTCCCACGTAGGATAATTTTATGTTAAACTGAATCTCATGGATCCTGTCCGACAGAGCACCATAGAAGGAGCACAAAGCCCTTATAGCCACAGACCTGATTTCAAATATTACACACGCCCTCAGTGAGCCTCAATTTCCTCATCTGTACAATGGACACTAGTATATCTAAAGGTGATCTCTTTGAAATGTTAGAGGCCTTTCTTAGTGTAGGGGAGTTTTTGTATCTAAGAAAAGAAAAAAAATCTTCAAATGATATGTGAGTTAGGTAAAAAAAATACCTGAGAATCAAATTTAAGAGAGCAATGGTTTGTTTAGGCTCACAGTTTTAGAGGTTTCGGCCCATGGTCAGTTTGCCCTGCTGCTTTTGGCTGAGCAGCACACCAGGGAGGGTGCCTGTCGTGGAGCAGTCTGCTCACCCTGGGGCAGTCAGGAAGCCAAAAAAAAAAAAAAAAGNCAAAATGTTGAAAATAATGAAAAACATACTAACTGGCTTTTAGTCAAAATTGTAGTATACCTAGTTAAATATTCCTCATTATCTTACCTTGCTTAACTCAGAAATGACTACGTGAAGGCAAACTGAATCAGTATAATTATTATACCTAAGAGATAAGGAAGCCAAAAAAAAAAAAAAAAGAGGGAGCCAAAAGGCAGGACCCTATATTACCATAGGAGCCCCGACCAATGACCAGGAGGCCTCCCACTAAGCCCCGCCTCTTAAAGTCTCCACCATCTCCCAATAACGCCAAGCTGGGGACCAAGTCTTTGACACACAGACCTTTATGGGGACATTTGAGATCCAAACTATAGCAGATGATTAAATCAGTTTTGCAGCTAATGAACAATTAATTAAAGTAACCAAACTCTTTTTGGTTTATTGGGGGCTTTTTTTGGGGGGGAGGGTATTGGTAGCAAGGATTGAACTCAGGACCATTGAGCCACATCCCCAGCTCTATTTTGTATTTTATTTAGAGACAGGGTCTCACTGAGTTGCTTAGTGCCTTGCTTTTGCTGAGGCTGCCTTTGAACTCACGATCCTCCTGCCTCAGCCTCCCAAGCTGATGGGATTACAGGTGTGTGTCACCGTGCCTGCCTTACTAAACTTTTTTTTTTTAAACTTAGTTATTCTTTCAGTTTTCAAATTTAGGTTCCTAATTGTATTTTTCTATTTATAAGTTTAGCAAATTTTAATGTGAAGAAAGCTTTGAAAAAATGTTTAGACTGCTTTGAAAATTAAATTTCTCTTAACATGTTACATTGCATATTTAAACTTATTATGTTAAATATTCAATTTCCTTTTAGGATTTCAATCATCTGACTTAACAAATAAAATGTTCCCGTGCATTTAATTAACTCTTATAAATCTATTAAATTAAAATTGTAAACATTAGACTTTATGTTCTCATGAATGTTTGTTCCTACACTGCATATAAACTTGGTAGGATTTTTAACTTGACAAATCTAATTCAATTAGTCAATCTTATATTTTAAATTGGAATCACTAGGCAAGCCACTGGGTCTAAGATTAAATTCTCTGAAACATAACAAATACTTTAAAAGACCCAATATGTACTAATGACTTAAAATGAAAATAATGCTGTGAATTGATACTTTGAGGTGTTTCTCTAGTTAATGTTTCTAAGGCAGGCAAATGCCTCTCTTAGAAGAAAACTGCTGTCTTCTCATGCATTTTCCTGGACTAGCTTGTCATAGCTCTTAACACTTGCTTTCCTAGCTTACTAAGGTTCCTTAGGAACCAGAGATAGTGGCCAGTACACACATGGGTCCTTGTTTGCAGCCCCAAGGTCACACACCTAATCCTACATCTAGTTGTTGGACAGGCCTCCTGATCTCAGAGGAAGTTGAGAAGCTGACTTAGTCAGTTTTCTGTTATTGTAACAAATACCTGAGATCATTGACTTCTAAAGAGAAAGGTTTTATTTGGTCTCCCAGTTTTGGAGCTCTTAGTCCAGGATTAACTGGCCTTGTGGTTGGGGGCCTATCATGGGGGAGCATGTGATAGAGCAGAATTGTTTAACTCAAGGCTGGAAAGTGAAAGAGGGAAAGAGAAAGGGTTGGGGGGTAGTCCTCACAAGCTCCATTGAGGGTGTGACTTAAAGACCACCTGCTAGGCCTCACCTCTTAAGGTCTCTACCACTTTTCTATAGCCCTCAGCTGGGGACCAAGCCTTTAACACATAGGCCTTGGGGACACTCCAGATATAACTATAGCAGAATGCCAGGGTGCTGTGTGTGAGGCAGCGGGTAGAATAGTGTCTCTAGGGCCAAAATGGATGGGCAATCAAAGAGGGAATTACTTAAACTCTAAAGGTATAGAGAGAGGAGTCAGGAGAGAGCCAGAGAGCGATGGAGAGTGAATGGCCATCCAGCACAGGGTCAGAGGCAATTGCCCAGTTTCCCAAACTTTTCACACTCAGAAACCCCAGAAGAAAGGCTGTGTGAAGAGGGACCTGGGCACGCAAGGCAAGGGTTCACAGTGGCGAAGCCTGTTATCCCAGTGGCTCGTGAGGCTGAGGCAGCAGGATTGCAGGTTCACAGCCAGACTCCGCAACTTAGGGAGGCCCTCAGCAACTTATCAAGACCCTGTCTCTAAATATAAAAGACCCTAACCCTAACCCTAACCTGGGATGTGACTCAGTGGTTAAGCGCCCCTGGGGTCAATCCCCCATTACACCCCCCGCCCCCCAAAAAAGTATAGGAAGATGCATTTTGAAGAAAACTAAGCTTGTCATAGGAACTATCATGCAAAAATATTCCTTGCTCTTGGCTGAGGGAGAATGGCCCCTCCCTGTGCCACCGATGGCAAGCTTGGTTGCTGGATCCTGTTGATGCAGGTAGCTCGACATCGGTCTTGCTAAATAAACAAAAGGCAAGAAGCAAGCTTCTGTGACATGGCACTGTGTGGCACTGTGAGTACCATATGGTGCTTTCTGTCTGTGGATATTTATACAGAACAGACACAACCCATAAACTGCAAGCCATCAGGGACCTCTGAGGAGGAAGGAAAGTAGTGAATAATTAAGTACACCTTAAGTTCAGTGATGGTGTTCCTCGTTTTTTTAACGTCCACAAAGCCTTGGCATCAGCAAGATGAGGAAGCTGGGACTGAAGCCCCACTCTGCTCTCAAGCCCTGGAGCAAGAAGGGCAGAGAAGGTCCACACACCATGCAACAGTGTTCCCTGACTTCCTCTTGCAGGTGGGAACTTAGCTAACCAAGGAATGGTGAGTGTCAAACAGCCGAAACAATACCTGCCAGGCCTCTGGCTGTAGGAGCCAGGTTGTGGAATTTGCTGGTGGATTCCAAGCCAATGGGAAGGGTCCCCCCAATCAAGTAATGCAGTTAATCCTCATCATTGTGCCTTCTGCATTTGAAAATCTGCCTATTTGCTAAAATTTATTTATAACCTCAAATCAATACACATTGTACTCTCCCTATCATTTGGGGACAGGTGCAGACAATGACAATGTTGAATTGCCTGAAAAATTTGCACACTGCTGGTAGAACAAGCAGATGCTCTGCCCCTTCATCCGGCTCTCCCTCCACAAGCAAAGGTCCTCTCCTGGTCTGTTGAGTACCATGTGTTGTGGCTGTTTTGTTTTGTTTTTGTGCTTTTTTTGTTGGTTATGTGTCTGGTAGAAATGGCCCCAAACAGTGCTGATGTTCCTCACAATGTTCCTAACGGCAAGAATACTCCTTAAAGGAGGAAATCTACATGTTAGATGATAGTGGTTCAGGGACACATTCCTATTGTGCTGTTAGCCATAAATTTGATGTAAATGAACCAACAATATATGTCTACATTAATCTGTTTTTAAACACAAACAAATGTATGGATAGAAACGGGAACAGAGACCTGCAGGAGCCTCACCTGGCTTCCCTGGGGTGGTGGTTTCTTATTTGCTAGTTCATGTTCACAGCCATTTGATAGAACAGAACACCATCCCATAATAAGAACAGCTGTGGTAGGAAAGAAGTGATTTGAGTGACAGACCAGATGCAACCTCAGGATTCTAAATGCCAAGACCTCCTGATTTGGGAGAGATGAGGTGCAATGTCCACGCGGTTCCTGGGCAGGAATCACAGCAGGCAGTTTGTAGGGCAGAGGAGCATTGCCACAGTCCGGCTGCAGCAAAATAACCGGGGGGTGAC
>NW_025999913.1:11902654-11912214 GCF_001458135.2 Marmota marmota marmota
ACATTGATACAGCAGGAGTGGGAGCCGTTTATTGTAGGACAACAGAGGTATTTATACATTCCACACAGCTTATCTAATTAACATAAACTCGATACAGCAGTCAACCAATAAGGAATCTCCACACTTAATGGCTCGCTGGCATTACTTCACAAACCACTCCCTCTGGCAAAATGCCAGGCGCCATCCATACTTGTTTACAGACTCTAACAGAGCATGTTCTGGGCTCTGGCACATGCAGGACCTAAATTTGGGGTGGTAGAAAGGGAAGAGGGCTGTGGGGCCCTGGTGGGGCTTCACAGATAGCTTACTGGAACCAACACTTAGGAGTAGAAATGACCTGGCTATAATAGCACCCCAGCTGAAACTTTTTTAAAAATTTATAGCTTACAAGGAAAGAAAAAATTTAAAGAAATATATGAGGGATGGGGGTGTAGTTCAGTGGTAAAGTACATGCTTAGCATGTGCAAGGACTGGATTTGACCCCCAGCGCACGTGCGCATGCACACAAAGAATCTACGTTACTGAATCCATACAGAGGAAGCATCTCTCACCCTTGAAGGGACTTGAGATGGGTGATGAGTCCAAACTGGAAACCCATGAGATGAATCCGCTATTTTGTGGTGCTGGGGATTGAACCCAGGGCCTTGTGCATGCTAGGCAAGCACTCTACCAACAGAGCTAAATACCCAGCCCCTGAATCTGCTATTTCTTAAAAATTTCTAGTGTAAAAATTATGGTAGCAACATAGGAACAAGGCTGGGTGTGAGCTTAGGGGTTGAGTGTGTCTTAAGCACATAAGAGGCCCTCAGTTTAATCCCCAGCACCAAACATGAAAAGGTGGCTGGCCTACAGCGGGTGCCTGGTAAATGCTAGTGATGTGCAGATACCTCTGTCAAAGCAGAGCCATCTTTGCTATTCAATTTCAGCAAATTACACATTTATGTCTCGATTCCTGTATTTGTAAATTGGGTACAACAATAATATTTAATGTTTAAGATGACTGAGGACTAAGCATTTAAAAGTGCCTAAAATATAATAATTGTCCACACATGATAGCTACCATTATCCTAGGTCTTTATAACTCATCAACCTTTACATTTAGAAATCCGATATCAGCCAGGTGCGGTGGATCATGCCTGTAATCCCAATGGTTCAAGAGGCTGAGACAGGAGGATCTAAATGTCAAAGCCAGCCTCAGCAATTCAGCAAGATCCTGTCTCTAAATAAAATACAAAAAAGAGCTGGGGAATGTGGCTCAGTGGTTATGTGCCCTTGGGTTCAATCCCTGGTATCCGACATAATGATAATAAATAAAAATAAAGAACTTTATATCTTCCTAATTAGAATAACTTATACTCTATGCATAATATGTTGAAATATATTCTACTGTCATGTATATCTAAAAAGACAAATAAAAAAGACTCTGATATCTGATGTGTTTAGTAGCAGTTTACATTTAAGGAACATTATGGACAATAACTTATCCTCAGTATCGGTTAAAGAGTTTCTTCAAGAAATAAAATAAGTGACTTTTTAATCTCATTTCTTGAGTTCTTTTCTCTTTCAAGAAGTGCATGCTTATACGTGACTTTTATCTACTATATTTTGGTAATCAGGTATCTCACAGCCAGGTGTAGTCACCTACTGAGTTGGAATTTGCTCCCTGTATATTAGAATTCTCTCCTTGTGTGCATGTAACTAAGCCCTTACTAGGTCCTTGCTCAGGGAATTTTTGCAGAGCTGTAAGCAAAAGCTCACAGCTCTTGCTGCCTTTTGTAGAACTGAACACATGGAAGAGACTTTGTGGGTGGCCTAGAGAGGAATGGGGGAGAGGCAGCACCTAGAGAACCAGGTAGGGGTGAGGAAGGGCAACTCTTCCTGTGGACCTTTTTGCAAACCTGATTCAGTTCGCCGGCCTCCAGCCTCCTCCACACCTGCACCTGGAAGATGAGAGGGACCACCCCCTGGACTGGGGAGTCCCCTCAACCGTGGGTGCCACGGTGGACAGAGCTCCCCCCGACACCCAGGTGATAGGGACCACCCCCCTGGAGTGGGGAGTCCCCTCCACTCTGGGTGCCATGGTGCACAGAGCTCCCTCTGACAACCAGGATAGAGGGACCTCACTCCTGGAAGGGGGAGTTCCCTTCACCCTGGGTGCCATGGTATACACACCTCCCCCAACACCCAGGTGAGAGGAACCTCCTTCCTGGAGGGGGAGTTTCCTCCATCCTGGGTGCCATGGTGGACAGAGCTTGCCCCAACACCAAGGTGAGAGAAACGTCCACCTGGAGGGGGTAGTCCCGTCCACACTGGGTGCCATGGAAGACAGACTCCCCCTGACACCCATGTGATAGGGACCTCCCACCTGGAGGGGGAAGTCCCCTCTACCCTGGGTGCCATGGTGGACAGAACTCCCCTCAACACCCAGGGGAGAGGGATGTCCCCATGGGGGGGTGTCCTCTCCATCCTGGGTGCACGGGTGGACAGAGCTCCTTCCGAAACTCAGGTGAGAGGGACCTCCCCACTGGATGGGAGATTCCCCTCCCCCCTGGGTTTCAAGTTGGACATAGCCCCCCACACAACCAGGTGAGAGGGACCTCTCTCCTGGGTGCCATGGAGGACAGAGGTCCCTCCGACATCCAATATAGAGGGACCTCACCCCTCAAAGGAGAAGTCCCCTCTACTGTGGGTGCCATGGTGTACAGAGTTTCCCCTGATACCCAGGTGAGAGGGACCTCCTTCCTGGAAGGGGGAGTTTCCTCCATCCTGGGTGCCATGGTAGACAGAGCCTCCCCAGATACCCAGGTGAGATGGACATTTCCCCTGCAGTGGGGGAGTGCCCTCCACCCTGAGTGCCATGGTGGACAGTGCTCCTTCCGACACCCAAGTGAGAGGGTCGTCCCCCCTGGAGTGGGAGTCCCCTCCAGCCTGGGTGCAATGGTGGACAGAGCTCCCCACGACACCCAGATAAGTGGGACATCCCCCCTGGAAAGGGGAGTCCCCTCCACCTTGGGTGCCATGGTGGACAGAGCTCCCCCGACACCCAGGTGAGAGGGACGTCCCCCTTGGAGAGGGGAGTCGCCTACACCATGGGTGCCAGGGTGGACAGAGCTCCCCTTGACACCCAGGTGAGAGGGACCTCCCCCCTGGAGGGGGGAGACCCATCTACCCTGGGTGTGATGGTGGACAGAGCTCCCCTCAAAACGCAAGTTCAAGGGACCTCCCTCCTGGAGAGGGGACTCCCCTCTACCCTGGGTTGGATGGTGGACAGAGCCCCCCCCCGACTCCCAGGTTAGAGGGACTGCCCCCACAGAGGGGAGAATCCCCTCTACCCTGGGTTCAGTGGTGTCCAGGGGCCCCCCCACCACACCCAGGTAAGAGGTACCTCCCTCCTGAAAGGGGAGTCCCCTCTACCCTGGCTTGGTGGTGTACACAGCTCCCCACACCCATGTTAGTGGGGTCCTCCCCATTGGAGGGGCTAGTCCCCTCTACCCTGGGTGCAGTGGGGAGCACCCCCCAACACCCAGGTAAGAGGGGACCTCTCCCCTGGAGAGGGAGTCCTCGCTACCCTGGGTGCACTGGTGTACAGAGCTCCCCGTCACCCAGGTCCAAGGGACTACCTCCCTAGAGGGGGGGTCCCCTCCACCCTCGGTGCATTGGGGGAGCTCCTCCCCCCTACCCCCACCTATGTCAGAGGGTCCTCACCCCTGGAGGGGAAAGTCCCCTCCACCCTGGGTGCTGTTGGGGAGCTCCTCCCTGACACCCAGGTTGGAGGGACCTCCCTGCTGGAGGGGGGGAGTCCTCTCTACCCTGGGTGCTGTTATAGTTAAAGCTTTGTCCCGGGGTTTCATAAACTGACTTCCAGACCACTCACGTATAATCGAATCAAGTCTTTATTGAAGCACACCGGTGGCGGCTGACCAGAGCATAAAGCTGTTCCCCTGATCAGCCCCGAACAATTGCAAGGACACTCCTTATAAGCCTGAAAACCGCAAAAGGGTTGTTCAAGGGGTCCAGCCAATGCAAGCCAGCCAGGTTACAGAAGCGGGACAGTGCAGTCAAGCGGAGGGAAGCCTAACCAATCACAGTTAGCCCAGTCACCCCAGTTACAGAAACAATACCCCATTAGGTACTTTTGTGTTCTTAAAGGTTTCTATAGCAAAAGGAAAAGAACATCTTGCCCCAGTCATGACTCTTCTACTTGGCATGGTTGTTTTACAGGATGAAGTCATAAAACAAAATGGAGTCATATTTGCTCCTACTATCACAGTGCAGTGGAGAGCTCCCCCACACACTCATGTGGGAGGGACCTCCCCCCTAGAAGGGGGAGTCACCTCTACCCTGGGTGTGGTGGGGGAGCTCCTGCCCCACACCCAGGTTGGTGGGACCTTCCCCCTGGAGGGAGGAGTCCCCTCGACCCTGGGTCTAATGGTTAAGGAGCCTCCCCCTCACACCCAGGTTGGTGGGGGACCTCCCCCCTGTAAAGTGGAGACCCCTCGACCCTGGGTGCGATGGTGTATAGAGCTCCCACACACACCCATGTTAGAAGGGGACCTCCCCTCTGGAAGGGGGAGTCCCCTCTAACCTAGGTGCACCCAGGTTAGAGGGGGATGTCCTCCCTGGAGTGGGGAGTCCCCTGGATCCTGGGTGTGATGGTGTACGGAGCTGCCACACACACCCAGGTTAGAGGTTCGGTGGTATACAGAGCTCCCCCCACACACACCCAGGTTTGAGGGCATCTCCCTCCGGGAAGGGGGAGTTCCCCTCGACCCTGGGTGCGATGGTATACAGGCTCCCCAAGACACCCAGGTTAGGGGGTTCTCCCCGCTAGAGGGGTGAGGCCCCTCTTCCATAAGTGTGGTGGGGAGCTTCCCCCCACACCCAGTGTAGAGCGGTCTCCCCCCTGGAGGGGGGTCCCTGTACCCTGGGTGCGGTGATATACAGAGCTCCCCCAAACTGAGATTGAGGTGTCTTTCCTCCGGCAGGCGGGGAAGTCCCTGGACCCAGGGTGCGATGGTATAGGGAACCATCGAGCGTTCTCCCCCTCCTGCAAGCTGGAAGCCCCTGGACCCTAGATGAGATGGTATAAGGAGTTCCCCCGAGACACCCAGGGACGAGGGGTCTCGCCCCTACAAGGGGGAGGCTACTCGACCCTGGGTTCGATGGTATAAGGAGCTCCCCATGACACCCAAGATAGGGGGATCTGCCCTTCTGGAGGTGTGGAGGTCCCTCGAGCCTGGCTGCAGTGGGCAGCTTCCCCTGATACCCAGGTTAGAAGGGTCTCCCCCATGCAGGGGTGTAGTCCCCTCGACCCCTGGTGCCGTGGGGAGCTCTCCCTGACACCCAGGTTAGAGGGGTCTCCTCGACCCTGCGTGCGGTTTGTTCTCCCCAGGTCAGAGGGTCCCCCTGGAGTGCAGGAGTCCCCTAGACACCGAGTGCTGTGAGGAGTTCCCCTTTGCACCCAGGTTAGAGGGGTCTCCACCCCTCAAGGCGTGGAGTCCTCTCTACCCCAGGTGCTTTGAGGAGCTCCCCCTGACAACCAGGGTCAATGTATCTCACCCCCTGCAGGAAGGGAGCCCCCTCTACCCTGGGTGCCATGGTATAAGGAGCTCCCCCTGACACCCAGGGTTCAGGGGTCTCCCCCCCTGCTGGCGGGGAGGACCCTAGACCCTGGGTGCCATGGTGTATGGAGATCCCCCTCTACACCCAGGTTAGAGAGGTCTGCCCCTGGAGGGGCAAAGTCTCCTCTACCCTTGGTGCGGTGGGGAGCTCCCCTGGCACACAGGTTTGAGCTGTCTTCACCCCTTAAAGAGGGGAGTCCCTTCGAAGCTGCATGTGGTTGAAGCTCCCCCTGGCACCCAGGCTCAATGGGTGGGTCTCTCCCCCATAGGGGCTGAGTCCCCGCTCGGCCCGGTGCAGGGAATCCCAGCTCCCGCTGACACCCAGGCTTTTGTGGTCTCGCTTTCTGTAGTGGGGGGGGGTCCCCTTGGGCCCGGTATGGGGGATTTGAGCTCCCCCAGACACCCACATTCTAGGTGTCTCCCCACCCTGTATGGGGGAATTCCCCTCTGAGCCGGGTGCAGGGGATCCCAGCATTTTCCGACACCCAGTTTCAAGGGGTTTCCCCTCCCCTTAGGGCGGGTCCCCTCTGGGCCGGGTGCGGTGGATCCCAGCTTCCCCCAACACCCACGTTCTAGGGGTTCCCCCCAAAGAAGGGAAGTTTCCTCTGGGCCGGGTGCAGGGGATCCCATCTCCCCCCAGAACCCAGGTTCGAGGGGTCTGCCCCCTGCACTGGTGAGTCTCCCCTAAGCTGGGTGCCAGGGGTGTTCTCCCTGACACCCAGGTCAGAGGGGTCTCCCCTCTGGTGGGGGGAGGCCCCTCTAAACTGGGTGATGCATCCAGGCTCCCCCAGACACCCAGGTTAGAGGGGTCTACCTCGACAGGGGGAGGCTCCTCTATTATGGGTGTGGTTTGAGCTCCTCCTGACACCCAGGGTAGAGGGGTCTCTGTTCTGGGTTGGGGGAAGGCCCCTCTACCCTGGGTGCATTGGGATCTCCCCCCGGATACCCAGGATAGAGGGGTCTCCACCCTGGGGGGATGGGTTGGCCCCTCTACCTGGGTGTGTTGGGAGCTCCCCCGACACCCAGGGTAGAGGGTCTCCATTCTGTGGGGGGTAGGCCCCTCTGCTGTGCATGCCGTAGGAGTTTCCCCTGAATCCCAGGGTAGTGAGTGGCTAGTTCCCTCTACCCTGGGTGGGATGTGTCCGTGCTCCCCTCGACACCCAGGGGAGGGGTCTCCCCGCTGTAGGGGGGGAGTCCCCCTCCCCGCTGGGTGCTCTGGGAGCTCCCCTTGAAACCCAGGGAAGAGGGGTCTTTCCCCCTGTAGTGGAGGAGTCCCCTTCTTTCTTGGGTACGATGGGAGCTCCCCTCAACACTTAGGGGAAGGATTCTCCATCCTTTATGTGGTGAGTCCCCCTAAACCCTGAGGGCAATTGGAGCTCCCCTCACCACCCAGGGGAGAGGGACTCTTCCCTCTTGGGGGGATGCCCCTCACCCCTGGGTGTGGTGGGTCTGATCTCCCCTCACCACCCAGGGAGTGGGGGTTTCCCCTCTAGGTGGCAGGCCCCTCACCCCTGTGTGCTATGGGAGCTCCCCTTGCCATCCAGAGGAGAGGGGCCTCCCCCATCTAGGGGAGGTCTGTGTGCCCCTTGCCACCCAGGGGAGAGGGGGCTCCCCCCTCTAGTGTGGAGGCCCCCCACCTTTGGGTGCAGTGGGTCTGAGCACCCCTTGGCACTTAGGGGCGAGGAGGCTCCCCCCTCCAGTGGGGAGGCCCCTCACCCTTGGAAGCGATGGGAGCCCCCCTCACCCCTGGTACAATGGGAGCTAGCCACCTAGGGAAGAGGGGACTACACCCTCTAGGGGGGAGGCCCCTCACCCCTGGGGGGATGGTCTCAGTTCTTGTCACCCAGGGGGGCATTGGGGGGGACTTCCCCTCCAGGGGAATTGCCCCCTTCCACCCCACCCCTGGGGGTGATGGGTCCCAGCACTTCTACCCACCCAGGGGGAGGGGCCTCCTTCTTGATGGGGAGGCCCCTCTCCTGTGGGGGCAATGGGCCCTGACACACCTTGCGACTTAGAGGGTGGGGGCTCCCCCTCCTCTGTAGCATGTGGTCCCCCTCTTGGGTTGACAGACCTCGAGAGATAGGGGGCCCGCGCCCTGTCTCCTTGAGTGATGGTGTCAACTTCTTGGGGGTGGCTCTTCTATATACAGTTTTGCCTCAAATTTTGAAGGATGTGGAGCCCACTCATGGGGTGACCCTCCTCAAGTATGGGTCCCAACTTTCTAGATAGGGGTTTAAGGGGGTGCCCCTCTTCTAGGGAAGGGTGTGCCTCTCATTTAGAAATGCTCACCCTCTCTGGAGGGTTGCTCCTCTAATGCAGAATTTGGGCTTGCATCTTCTGGTAACAATTGGAACCTTGTCTCGTGAAATCCTCTAAAGGATTGAGTGTTCCTTCACTAGGGCGTGGGTCCCCCTAAAGAGATTGACCCCTCCTCTACGGACTGATTTCTCATATAGAGGGGTGCCCCTTTCTAAGAAAAGTGGTGCCCCTCAACTAGAAATTAGGTTCTCATCTCAAAGGGTGCCCCTCCTGTAAAAAATGGGGGGAGGCTTCCCCTTTCAGGGGGGTGGCCCCTCCTCTAGGTGGATATGCCCGCCCAAATCTAAAAATAAAACTCACTTGTGTTTCTTCTGTGCCTTCAACATGTAGCCTGGAGGTGATTTTACACAGTATTTTTTTTTTTTTTGGTTCATCTGGAATTTGACTGTGACCTGTGACATGAGGTCAGGTGTGGAATTTTTCACATGTAGCATCATGTTGGTGATCCCAGAATTTCAGATTTTGGAGGATTTTAGACTTTCAGATTAGAGATGCTCATCATGCAACATTATTTACAAATTGGAATGTTCAGGTGTGTTGTAGTTTGTGTGTTTGTGTGTGTTTGGGGTGTGTGTGTGTGTGTGTGTGTGAGAGAGAGAGAGAGAAAGAGAGAGAGAGAGAGTGTGTCATGTGGGAGGTCATAGGATGTATAAGGGTGAGGAGAGACAGTCAGACACTAACGATTCTCCTCTCATTATACCTAAGCCTTTGGAATTTATATTCACCTCTGCTCTATTTCTTCTTGGCTATAAATCTACACCCCCTGAGAGGCCGCACTCATGAATTGTATTTGGAAATGTAGGGTTGGATGGACCTAATGCCTGGACCCCGTAAGTGAGAGTCAGTGACCCCCTCTTTTACCTGCTGCTTTGCCCCCGCCCCCTCCCAGATCACAGTTGACACCAATTTCCAAAGCTCTTCAGAAGGGCCACACCCTCCTGTGGCCCAAAACTTGGTCCTTGTCTGTGGTGAGCCGCTTCTGCCGTTTATGCAAATTATGGTCGCCATTACAAGATGGCGCTGGCTCCGCTGTGGTCTGTGACAAACAACTCATTATTTGGGAGAGTTGGCGCATGACTTTTCATCACCCTATGAGAAAGCTCCACGTGGCTGCTTTGCATTGGGGCTTGAGATGCTTTATTAAGGCTGGGAGGGGCATCCGAGAAAGAGAAGAAGAACTATCAAGGGCCTGAAATAAACTACTGAAAAAAGATTCCTGAGTGTTGCGTCTTCCTTGCGGGCAAGGGGGCGCGACAAGTGGTGCCGAGACCCGGGAACCAGAACTTTCAGCAGTCAGGGGGGTGCACCGTAGTCCCAGGTAAGTGGGATCCGCGACCAAAGCGGGGCAGCAGCTGCATTGTGTACTTTCGTTTTTACTTTCGCTTTTGTTTTCTGTGTTTCTCTTGTTGTGTCATTTTGCTTTTGTTTTTTGTGCTTCTTTTGTTGTTGTGTCATGGGTGCCGCGCCTTCCAGTCCGCTTCTTCTGGCCCTAGATGGCCTGTTACGTTCTAAGGGTCTGGAAGTGAAACATAGTACTTTACAGAGATTTTTACAGAAGGTAAATATCGCTGCACCGTGGTTTGCATTTTCGGGCAGCCTTACTGTACCTAGTTGGGATAA